>NC_054387.1:63013884-63313884 GCF_017654675.1 Xenopus laevis
TAATTATATATATATTTGTATTAACCCACCATTCTCTCCTATCTGGTCAGCCTACCTACTATTCTCATAACTGTCCACTATCCTCAAACCTTTTCAACCCCCCCTCAATATCCTCATACATATCTAGCCTGCAAAATATCCTTATGCCTATTCAGCCTGTCCACAATCCTAATACTTCTCCAGTTTGTCCAATATCCTTATCATTTATTAGCCTGCCTAATATCCCAATACCTATCCAACCAGCCCACTTTCCTCCTACCTTTGCCCACCATCCTCATACCGCTCCAGCCTGCCCAATATCTTCATAACTTCTCCAACCTGCCCACCATCTAATAGTTCTCCAGCCTGCCCGTTATCCTCATACCACTCCAGCCTGCTCAATATCAATATAGGTGTTCGGCCTGTCTAATATCTCCAGTGTGCCCCATATCCTTATACAGTACTCCTCAAACAGCCAGCCCACTATCTTTATACCTCACTACCTTCATACCTGCTATAACTTTTTCAGACTGCCCAATATCATCATAAGTTGCCACCTGTTATATTCATACTTCTCTGACCTGTCCACCCTCTTCATCCTATGTCTCCAGCCATTCATATAGCACTTATATCAGCCCACTAGTTTCATACAACATGTCTTGTAACCCATAGTAATCAATTAGCAGTTAAAATGTACCTGTCCACTGTTCCAAGGAAGAACTGGGATGCTATGGGTTACTAGACATGATGCAAACTTTGCACCTGTTACCACACTGTGCCCCCCAGTACAGATTGCATCCTGCAGTGTTGGCCACCATCTTGAGGGGCACAGGTGTTGGACTCTTTCTGGGACAGAAACAGCAAAGCACCAGCATAAAAATAAGAATGCCAGTTCTCTGTTTCAGTTGTAATGCAGCTGGCTGTGAACAGAGACATTCTGCATATTAGTGTGGGTTGTTGAATAATCATATCCTCAAGCCATTTATTTGTGCCAAAATAGGAACTGGGTGCTTTATGTCAAAATTACAGGCTGTAATATGTATGTCCCCAATATAGGAGGAGGTATTTTTAGAAAATCGTTGCTGATGCATAACCTGTATCACCATTACTAATGATGCCAATCTATAATATTTTTAGCTCAGCAGTTGCAGAAGAAATGCTGGATTATTTGGATTCTTAAAGGAATAGTTCAGTGTGAAAATAAAAACTGTGTAAATAGATAGGCTGTGCAAAATAAAAAATGTTTCTAATATAGTTAGTTAGCCAAAAATGTAACATATAAAGGCAGGAGTGAACAGATGTCTAATAAAACAGCCAGAATCCAACTTCCTGCTTTTCAGCTCTATAACTCTGAGCTAGTCAGCGACTTGAAGGGGGGCCACATGGTACATTTCTGTTCAGTGAGTTTGTAATTGATCCTCAGCATTCAGCTCAGATTCAAGAGCAACAGAAATGACCCATGTGGCCCCCCCCTCAAGTCTCTGATTGGTTACTGCCTGGTAACCAGGGCAACCAGTCAGTGTAAACCAAGAGAGCTGAAAAGTAGTGCTCTGACTGACTTGTTATACATCAAATCACTCCAGCCTTTATGCATTACATTTTTGCCTAACTAAATATATTAGAAACATTTTTTATTTTGCACAGCCTATCTATTTACCCAGTTTTTATTTTTACACTGAACAATTCCTTTAAGAAGGTGGTACCAAGGTCGATTGCATTTTAATCTAAGCTCTTTATAAGCAGCAATTATTGACTATTTGTCCTGCCCATGCAACATTTATTAACAAATAGACCATCAGTGGACACATGGCAGGCTGATCATGTGGACTTGGCATTAATGCCCTTCAGCAGAAGAGAGAAAAGACTGCGACTATGTCAGAATAATGCATTGGGATCAATGCAACAATCCTGCACCTGTGCCTTTCAAGGATGCCAAGAACTATCAAGGTCAATGCCCTTTTAGATGTTTTTGCCCTTAGTTAAAGCACTGGTCAAGGTGATCAGGAATAATAGTGTTCAGTCAATTAGATGGGGGAACTCCACGCTAAGTCCGAAATTATAAAGTGAAGCAGCACCAATAAAAATAGTGGACCCACTTGTCCACGTGTAAACTATAGTAAAAGGCAGGTTGGGTGCGCTAGTGCCATTTTCTTCAGCTCATACAGAAAAGAATATACTATATAGTGTGATAACTTCTCAGTCAAGCGGATAACAGGAAGGTACTCTCTCCTGTTCTTCACATAGTTGCATAGTTAAATTGGGTTTGAAAAAAGACCATCAAGTTCAACCCCTCCAAATGAAAACCCAGCATCCATACACACACCCCTCCCTACTTTCACATGAATTATATATACCCATACCTATACTAACTATAGAGTTTAGTATCACAATAGCCTTTGATATTATGTCTGTCCAAAAAATCATCCCAGCCATTCTTAAAGGCATTAACTGAATCAGCATCACAACATCACCCGGCAGTGCATTCCACAACTTCACTGTCCTGACTGTGAAGAACCCTCTACGTTGCTTCAAATGAAAGTTCTTTTCTTCTAGTCTAAAGGGGTGGCCTCTGGTACGGTGATCCACTTTATGGGTAAAAAGGTCCCCTGCTATTTGTCTATAATGTCCTCTAATGTACTTGTAAAGTGTAATCATGTCCCCTCGAAAGCGCCTTTTTTCCACAGAAAACAACCCCAACCTTGACAGTCTACCCTCATAATTTAAGTCTTCCATCCCTCTAACCAATTTAGTTGCACGTCTCTGCACTCTCTCCAGCTCATTTATATCCCTCTTAAGGACTGGAGTCCAAAACTTCACTGCATACTCCAGATGAGGCCTTACCAGGGACCTATAAAGAGGCATAATTATGTTTTCATCCCTTGAGTTAATGCCCTTTTTTATGCAAGACAGAACTTTATTTGCTTTAGTAGCCACAGAATGACACTGCCCAGAATTAGACAACGTGTTATCTACAAAAACCCCTAGATCTTTCTCATTTAAGGAAACTCCCAACACACTGCCATTTAGTATATAACTTGCATTTATATTATTTTTGCCAAAGTGCATAACCTTGCATTTATCAACATTGAACCTCATTTCCCAGTTTGCTGCCAATGGTCCAATTAGAAAATGCTCCATTTACCACCACTCTTTGTAGTCTATCTTTTAGCCAGTTCTCTATCCAGGTACAAATACTATGTTCCAGGCCAACATTCCTTAATTTAACCAGTAACCTTTTGTGTGGCACTGTATCAAATGTCTTTAAATCACATCCACTGCCATCCCAGAATCGAGGTCCCTAATTACCTTTGCATAAAAAGAAATTGCTAGTCTGGCAAGATCTATTACTCATAAAACCATGCTGGCACAAACTCACAGTATTATGATTTGCTATGAAGTCCAGTATCTTATCCTTTATTAACCCTTCGAAAAGCTTTCCTACCACTGACGTTAGACTAACTGGCCTATAGTTTTGAGGCTGAGAACGGGATCCTCTTTTGAATAGAGGCACCACATTAGCAATTCACCAGTCTCTCGGCACTATGCCAGATCTCAATGAATCCTGAAAAAATAATTAAAGAGGTTTGGCCATCACAGAGCTAGGCTCGCTAATTACCCTGGGATGAATACCATCTGGCGCCGGACCTTTGCTAATCTTAACATGTTCCAGTCACTTTTGAAATTCCTCATGTGTGAACTATGCATCATTAGTTGTATTACTAGAATTGGGACTATTAAGAAGGAAACCTTCATTAACTGGTTCTTCATTTGTGTAGACAGATAAAAAATATAAGTTCAGAATCTGCGCTTTTATTTTGTTTTCATCAACCAGCTGACCCCCCTCCGATAGTAAAGGTCCCACCCCTTCCTGCTTAATTTTTTTACTATTAACATATTTAAAAAATTATTTTGGATTTTTTTTACTGCTTGCTGCAATATCCTTTTCCATATCAATTTTAGCTTGCCTTATAGTTTCTTTGCATGATCTATTGGCCTCCTTGTACCTTATAAATGATTCAGCTGTCCCAGCTAACTTAAAAGCCTTAAAAGCACGTCTTTTCCTACCCACCTCAACACCAACACTTCTATTGAACCAAAAAGGTTTTGCTTTGCTTACAAGTGGAATATACTGAAGCATTTTAAAGACTTCCCATTTTTGTTCTGTGTTTAACCCTGTGAAAAGCATTTCCCACTTAATATGTTGCAGAGATGCCCTTATGCTGTCAAAGTTTGCATGTCTGAAATTTAGTGTTTTAGTTTCTCCCTTATAGAATTGCTTCATATTCCCAGAACACCTGTGTAAGTATGCCAAAAGGATAATCAGGCAGTCTCACCGGAGTGGTCTCTGACTGGAGGATTCACTACTGCCGGTTTTTCCTATGCTGCTGGCAGGCCTCTGTGGAGCTTCCGGTGTATTTTCTGATCCTCGTAGCAGACGCTTCTACTCCGATGTCTCAATAGTTTGGCGTTTCATTTATGATTGGTTTTACACACTTAAATACAAGATATTCTTAGGCTAAATGGTTTTTGTTTCAAGTAATATTTTTATTCAAAGATTAATAGCCCAATGCATTTCGTATGCTTGATACTTCATCAGGGGCATGCCGATGAGACTGTCTGATTATCCTTTTGGCATACTTACACTCTGGGAATACATCAAGAACAGGACAGATTGCGTAGAGAGTGCCTTCTTGTTACATGCTTGACTAAGTACCTTTCTTGTGAGTAGATCCGGAAAAACAGTTTGCCCAAATCTTTGTACAAATTTCTAGGTAGGGGGTCACCAGACAATGCAGAGTGGTCCAACTGTGGGGCAACATCCATAACAGGAGCCTGACCATGTATTGGACTTAACCTTTTAAATACCTTCTCCAGCTTCTAGCTGTTTTTTCTTGTGTCTGCTCCTTTGTTTCACTCATCCTTCTCCTTAATTTCTAGGGCGTGCGATCACCCAAGGAGCCATGTGGAAACATTTTCTTCTCTATAATCTTTTGTAACACAAACGTATATACTGAAATACAGTATACTATACTAATCTATGTACACTGCTTTCCTGTGTTAATGGGTACCCACTGTAAGCCTTTCAATTGCAATTCTATACCTCCTGAATAAAAGATACCCCAATAAAACCAGAGACACCTGAATAAAACACCAAAATAAGCATTTGCCCAAGGCTCACTGATTCCGAGTGTGTTTACATGCAACTTCTTACAGTCTCTCTCCTATTAGTGCATGATGTGACTTCTTCCATGTCACACAGAGCAAGAACTGAAGCCTACACCAAATTACAGTTTCTAACTTTCTACTGGTTCAAATCCATGAGTACAATGAGTTTATAAGGACTGAGCACTATCCCTGTGCTGTACAAATGGTTAAGCTCAGAAGCCAATTAATCAGATTTGGGGTGTGTGGGAGTGTGGGATCCCCATGCCCAAGTCAAATTCCAACTCTCTGCTAAACACTATGCCACCAATAATCTACATTCTTTAATTGATATGTTTGTGTTGATGAAGAACACAGCAATTTTTTTTAATGTGGTTGCATCTCAATTTAAAGAGATTGTACCTTTTTTCATTTTGTTTGCATACTGCTATATTCTCACCACCCTCAACATTGGTCCAATAACCCATGGCAACCATTCATCAAAATAACGTTAAGTTTAGTTCACAGGGTTGGACTGGCCTGCAGGGATATCAGGGTTTATGCTCTGGTGGGCCCCAATGTATAAAATATTCCACTTGCCTAGTTTCCTTTGCTCCCTGAGGCAAGACTTTTAATGCATTTAACTACTATATAAATATATGTTTTAGAATGTGTGTAGCAATTAGGTCAAAAATGATGATAGCACCATCAGAGTTAATTGAGGCTGCAGATCATAGTTGATCATTATGCCCCATTATGAACCTATTTTATCTCTGAAACAAACCCAAGGTTTACATTAATGAGCTGATTACTAAATTGGATCATGGCTGATCGACTACTTGACTTCAGTTTGGTTCTAGGGAATATGAAGGCTGGCATGTCTGTGTCACTCACAGCTACTGAGCCATATGTCTTGCTTGCATTTCACACACATATAGATTGGTAGAAGTGTGAAGAAAACAGCCTCATTGTGACAGATAGGACAGAATGTATCAAAGGTAAAAATAAACCACATATGTTTTCCTTCCTCCTCTCCATGCTGGAAACTTACTGGCCTTCGTGCAAAACTTCAGTCGAGACCAGCCCTGTCTTAAGGGAGCTGCAAACAGTCTTGGGGGCAAATCAGTTTGAGGGTCCTGCCAAGCAGCACCTTAAAGGAGGAGGAAAGGTGAAGTCACTGGGGTGCCACAAGTTAGGCCCCAGTGATTTTATTCAAAACTAATACCCCAGGCCAGCGAACCCCACTTGTGGGCCCTCTGTTCCCCCAAGGCCTGCTCCTCTATACTTACACCACTTTTTATAATTTGCCTGCTAGGCAAACAAAGTCTTTTATACAATTGCGCAGAACTACATTTAGAGATAGCTGCATTTATGCTGCTTATAAATCTTTCTGAGAGCAGCTGCCGATTTAGATACCCACAGTTATTGCCATAACAGACACACAGGAAGCAGCAGAATGATTCCAATTGGCATGGTACCACAGAGCAGCACAGGGCTAACTCATAATGCAATTTAGCTCATGGAATGTAATACCGTGAATGCGACACAGATATGTACTCAGGTATAAGGCTCTGACTGTGACAGGTAAAATAATGGGACTCTTGCATTAACCCTGCAAAGTGCTGCAGCAGCCACACTAGTTAGGACGGTATAATTTTAATGTACCTACAAAAAAGGTTTCTGTATATATTGTATATATATATATATATATATATATATATATATATATATATATGTGTGTGTGTGTGACAGTGGACATATTGGGTTACATGTATTGAAAGGTGAAAATAAAGCTCACCATTATTTTCCCATCTTTTGAATCAGTGAGAAACTGAAGCACTAGAAAGGGTTGTATTTGTACAACCTTAGCTACTCTGTGCCTATAATATGTATCTACCATCCTGCTCACATTGTTTGTTTCAGAGTATTGAGGATTAAACCTGGTTTGTACCTCCAGGGATCATTGTCTTCGCTTCACATTCATTTCAGAGAGTGTTTTCCCCCTAGAGGTAGCAGCTGCATTAAACAAAGCACCTGATGTACAGTAAGAGCTTTTATCAAGGTCTCCTACACAGCTAGTGTACAGCCTTGTTTCCAGTCTCGGCACTGCTGTCACTATGAGTCAGTGAAGAGCAGAGATGCCAGGCAGAACTCGCTGTTCCATTACAGAGAGTGGGTGTGAGACCTGGCAGATAGATGCTGATGGAAATGCACTTTAAGTGTTTTCTGGCTAGCGCTATCTTGCAAGTGCCACTTAGTAGTTAATGGAGATAATATTGAGCAATATTTAACATGGGAAAAAGTCTGTAAATGCAGCAGCTTGCACAGGAATCTGAAATCAGATGGAAAATTGGAAATCCATGTAGCTGTTATTGAGCTACATTACCCATACACCTCAGCCAGCAACCAGTGAGAAAGACTTTGCTAGGCTTCCATCTTCTTAAAAACCATTCAGGTGAAAAAGCTTAATTTTTTTGTAATACTAAGCAGGAGGTGCCACTGTTGCCACTGTTGGGATACATTATCTCCTATAATACATGAGTGAGTCTCAGAGTTCCCTGTATAACTCAGTCTGCAGTTTTGTGCCTTTATTTAGTCACAGAACTCCTCAGTGATTTCGAATATCCTTATAATTTACAGTAGGGGTATATTATCCCATTTAGTGAATAAGTGTTACTCAGAGTATAACTCTTGTGTTTTTATATGGTCACATAACTCCTCAGTGACTTCTAATATCCTTATAATTTACAGCAGGGGGTACATGATTTCTTATTATAATTGAATGATACTCAGAGTTCCCTGTATAACAATCTGCAGCCTTGTGCCATTATATGGGCACAGAAACCCTGACTTCTACTGTCCTTATTTACAATAGGGAGTAAATTATCCCCTATTATACCTTGTATAACAATAATGCATTGTGCTACAGGTCGGGAGATTGATCTATTTTAAAATTCCTATCCTGCATATCTACTTTTTAATGTATTAGGAAATGGGAGCTGCCCCGAGTTACATCATTAGGGGAAAAAATGAGTCTTAAGAATATAGAGCATTTTAATCAATGTTACTATAGATACATGTCCGATTTCGTTTAAACCAGAGTTGTGTCTCAATAGGTTGACTTTTAGGCCATATCTGGATAGATAATGTTTTACAGTCACCAACGGAGCATACTTCTGCTGAAACAAGCAATATGGCAGCTCATAGGCATGAATTTCCTGGAAGATTAGTGGCTGTTATAGCAGTAAATACAGCCAGGAATAGATCAACATAATATTAATCACCCTGGTTTTGGACAGGCTGGCATCCTGTTACTTTTCGTAATATAATGTCCATAACATTCCAATGAGACATAAGATGCCCCACTTTCTACCAGCAAGATATATTTCTAATTCAAATCCCAATTTATGCAATTTAAAAATAAAATTGCTGATGATGGTAACTCCTCTCTGCCGACTTGGCAGTCAGTGGCAGTTGTTTTATTTGCAGGAGAAGCTTCTTCTGCAGCTGAAATATTTAGAGCTTTGCTAGTCCCTCCCAGGGGGGCAGGTGCCACAGCAACATATTTTGCTCTGTGAAAAGGTCTTGAACGGTGATTAGCAAGAAGAAAACAAGCACCATATGGAGAGAACTGAACTGAACGTAACAGGGTCTGCAAGTGCAATATACATTCCTTAAAGCCTCTCCTACAGGTTTCCTAGTGAGTGAGAGGAATACTATCAGCAAATTAGAAAGCCTGTATCTAACGATCTGCTTATGTTACATAGTTACATAGTTAAATTTGGTTGAAAAAAGACAAAGTCCATCAAGTTCAACCCCTCCAAATGAAAACCCAGCATCCATACATACATCCCCCCCCTCCTACTTTTAATCAAATTCTATCTACCCATACCTATACTAACTATAGAGTTTAGTATCACAATAGCCTTTGATATTATGTCTGTCCAAAAAATCATCCAAGTCAATCTTAAAGGCATTAACAGAATCAGCCATCACAACATCACCCGGCAGTGGATTCCACAACCTCACTGTCCTGACTGTGAAGAACCCCCTACGTTGCTTCAAATGAAAGTTCTTTTCTTCTAGTCTAAAGGGGTGGTCTCTGGTACAGTGATCCACTTTATGGGTAAAAAGGTCCCCTGCTATTTGTCTATAATGTCCTCTAATGTACTTGTAAAGTGTAATCATGTCCCCTCGCAAGCGCCTTTTTTCCAGAAAAAACAACCCCAACCTTGACAGTCTACCCTCATAATTTAAGTCTTCCATCCCTCTAACCAATTTAGTTGCACGTCTCTGCACTCTCTCCAGCTCATTTATATCCCTCTTAAGGACTGGAGTCCAAAACTGCACTGCATACTCCAGATGAGGCCTTACCAGGGACCTATAAAGAGGCATAATTATGTTTTCATCTCTTGAGTTAATGCCCTTTTTTATGCAAGACAGAACTTTATTTGCTTTAGTAGCCACAGAATAACACTGCCCAGAATTAGACAACTTGTTATCTACAAAGACCCCTAGATCCTTCTCATTTAAGGAAACTCCCAACACACTGACATTTAGTGTATAACTTGCATTTATATTATTTTTGCCAAAGTGCATAACCTTGCATTTATCAACATTAAACCTCATTTTCCAGTTTGCTGCCCAGTTTTCCAGTTTAGACAAATCACTCTGCAAAGTGGCAGCATCCTGATTGGAACCTATAGTTCTGCACAATTTAGTATCAGCTGCAAAAATAGAAACAGTACTTTCAATGCCCACCTCCAGGTCATTAATAAACAAGTTGAAAAGCAAAGGACCAAGTACAGAGCCCTGCGGTACTCCACTAACAACACTGGTCCAATTAGAAAATGTTCCATTTACCACCACTCTTTGTAGTCTATCTTTTAGCCAGTTTAGCCAGTGGCAAAGCTGTCCCCTGACAGACCAGGTAAAGCCAAATCAGGTTCAACTGAGGCTGCATTGATGATACTAGGGGCGGTGGTGGTTAGTGTGGTTAGCCACAAGCACTATCCATACACCTTGGCCAATTGGATTTGCTGCCTAGCGTAATTCATGATGGGTAATCAATCAAGGAAGGCTGAATAAGCAGCTAAAATCTCATTTTCTTTTAAATGGTATGATTGAGCCTTAGAGATGTACAACCCTACATGTATTTCAAAAACAAACACTGTCTGTAAACTGTGTGCTTTTGCTTTGCTCAGCCAATCAGAAAGTGCAACACAGCTGAGACTGCACTCTTAGTTAAGTGATTAAATAAATATCTATAACCCTATTTTCAGCTAAGTGGGGCCAGCTTGAAGGCCATTTATGGTACAATTTAGGATGAGTGCTTATTTGTGGCCTGGGAACCCCTGGAACTATAACAGGGAGACTGTTACCCCAATGTCTCTATATATCTATAACCTTATGAACTAAGGGGCCCAACCTGAAAGCCAGTTAGGGTGATATTTGGGGGAGGGGTTATATGTGGCCAGGGGACCCCTGGAACTATAGTAGGGTGACTTATCTCAAAATATATATAAATATCCCATAGGTGACGGCACTCCAAAAATAGTCAGGATACACAGGTCATCTAGTCATAATCGAGGTTTATTGGTGGACCAACGTTTCGATTCCGTATTGGAATCTTCGTCAGGGTGAGAACTATAGTAGGGTGACTTATCTCAAAATATATATATATATATATATATATATATATATATATATATATATATATATATATATCTTACCTTGTTATGAGCTGAGGGGGCTTCGTGTGAAGGTCTGTTTGAGTGAGTGCTTATTTGTGCCATGGGTATCCCTGGAACTAACTGTTACCTAAATGTTTTATATATCTCTCACCTTGCTGTGAACTAAGGGCACCCAGAATGAAGGTCAGTTTGAGCAAGATTTGGGTGAGCAGAGCATTGCATCACCACCACTTGTCACATGGCCATTTAATTTGCAGTCAATATCCTTCTAGAGTAGTATGAACTAAATATCTTTATGAAGTGAGGCAATTATCTACATACCATACATTCATTGACCCAGTTATGATAAAATGATGATGATGTCTGGCTAGGAAGTCTTTAGATCCCCTGGACAGTTAAAGGCCTATAAATAACTTGAAGATGTACATCTGCTCTGCCCAAAGACCTACTCTTGGACAGCCCTGCTCTAGTCACAGTTGTGATTCATTATGTGCTTCGTGGTAATTCTAAAAGTTGAGGGAGTTTAACTGTCTGCCTGCCAAGCACATATTCTGGCAGGCAAAGGCTCTAACTGCCAAGAATTTTTCTTGTGACTTTTTGCCCTAGTGCAGATGGTAAGGGGTGATGACAGCTCCCTGGGCAACAAGCCAAGTGCCCCCCTGCTAAAAAATAAGAAGTAACCCTCTTTTACACAAACCTTTTACTAACGTTTGTCCTTTTTGGCTTTTTTTCTAGCACGCATTGTCACACAACTTTATACAAACTGTTTTTTTCACAGTGTGGATCAGACATTTTGTGTAAAAAATAAGTATGTACCAGTTCGTTATTCTCATTTAGATACAAGAGAATTGTGCTTGAAAAATTAGTTTCAGGCTGATTTATTGAATATTTCTTTAAAAAACCCAAATAATCCATCCCTTCTCTTCCACTTCATGCTCCCTGAATTCCCAGGCTGTGCAGGGGAGCCGGCCGGCTCTCAGCTCACTGCAGTGTAGGACAGGAACCAATCAGCAGCTAGCAGGACCTGATAGGGAACTGAAGCCTGGCTGTACTTGTGTGACTGCAGGGTTGTGATTGGCTGTCCCCCTCCTACTGTGCTTCTGGCAGGGGCCTATTAGGACACGTCCCACCCCTCATTTATAACATGGTCTGGGACCAGTGAGCATCTATAGGGAGCTCAAATAAAGGGCCTATTTGTAAAGACAGTATTAATTTTTAGCACCATGTAAAATCCACCATATATTACTCATAATTGCCTACAAAATTAGGGTTTTTTCATTTATCCTATGTCTTCTTTAACCACTAATCCCGCTATCAGATAAGTGATTTTGTTATTTCATTGATTCACACAATTTAATTTGCATTTTTTTTTAACCCCGGTATTGTTCGTTGCATGTTTATTAGTATCACTTTGCAGTGTGGTAGTTAGGAGTACAAAAACATATTTACCCCTGATGGATTCATAAGAATGTGTACTTTCCAAAAATATATGTGTTTCTGGGGTTTTTTGTAGAGTTAGGGGAAAAGAAACAAAATACACTGACACGTTGCTGAATTAGCAGCCAACAAAATTCCTAACTATTTTAATTTGGGGTCCATACATACCACAGTTGTATATGTATGCATATTAGACATCCGTTTGATGCATACCCCGAGTTTAGTTGAGACCTGGGTGCTCATGCATAAGAAGTCAATGAATAATAGTTATGGCACTCACATAATTTGTACACAAAAGGCAATGCGGATGAAAACAAAAAAAAGTTTATTTTTTTGTCTTATAAATTAAACTTTTTTTTTCTTTTCATCCTCATTGCCTTTTGTGTACAAATCCTGCGAGTGCCATCATGAAATCTGCACACACAGGTCTTAAAGAGCAAACAAAATGTATTACTGGGAGACTAACGTTTCGGCCAGAAATCTAGCCTTTTTCAAGGTACTAATAAGATAGATTTGCTGGCCGAAATAGTCTCCCAGTAAATAAATAAAAACCGACACTTCTAGGAAAGCATTGAAACTTGATAGTTTTGAGTAGAAAGACATATTTACCTGTTTTTAATTTCGCCTTTGGTATTGGAGACACAGGACTGTTTTTTCTTGCATAGAATAAATTATCTGATACATGTGTTTAGATTAAGGACATTTTATATTTAAGATTTAGAAGCCTATATTTTGATATAGAAGTAGAATTATTTTGAAAGCTTAGGTTGACCTGAAAAAAAAAAAAAAAAAGATATACAATTTCTATCCTAGATAAAGTGGAAGTCCCCCCCAGGAATTACCCAGACACGATATGGCACAAAATATTGAAAAAAACTGTGTGATAAAGTACCAGAAATGTTATACTGGCTGTCAGTAAAATAACAGCTTAATTAAGGGTAAATACAACAAGAGTTCTGTGACCATATGAAGGCATGAGGCTGCAGGCTGAGTTATACAGGGAACTCTGAGTATCACTCATATTATAAGGGATATGTGCCCCATGCTGTAAATTATAAGGATATTTGAAGTCACTAGGGGTTCTGTGACCTTATACAGGCACAAGGCTACAGGCTTGTTACCCAGAGTTAAACAGGAAACTCTGGGTATCGCTCAATAATTGTAAAGGATAATGTAACCCCTAATGTAAATTGTAAGGCTATTAGAAGTCACTGAGGATTTCTATGACCATATTAAGACAAAAGGCAGCATCACAAGGTCAAGAAATGCAGAGTATAATTTATACCAATCATTCAATCATATATCACAAAGAATGAAAGGACAACTGTGCTCTGTTAGAAGAAACATAGGGTACAAAGTATAGAATATGTTGCACTAGGCAGTAAGGGCTTTTTGGGAGATACATACATTAGCGTGAATTTCAATGTACAGTATATAATTAAACAGGGGATGATAAGTATTTTAAAGACAATTGTGGATATGTTCCTTTATAAGCATTGTGTATTTTATCTCCCAACAATATTATATGTTCGGTGCAAATGAAATGGTTAAAAACAAACCCACATGTACTCAAAGATTTTCATCATAGGTCCGACTTCAGATGAGAACATAATTAAGGGGAATTAGCTAAAACAGGCCCTTTACATAAGAGGAGATGATGTAATATACAGACAACATAGAGCCAGCGCTACCTTATCTCTGTCTATAATTAACCCAGCAGTTAAACAAGTGTCATTTTATAATAATCACTGGGTTATAGCAAAAAGACAAAGAACAGATTATTAGCCTTGTCCCTATAAAATAGGGGCAGCATCAAAGAAAGAGATATGTTTTAGGCCGCTACCCTCATGGACAGAAATGCCCTTATTTACAGAAAGGTTATTTAGATAAATTAACTTTAGATTGGCTTTGCTTATGGTACTAAACACCTTTACCTTGCCATGTTCCAGCTGCTTTTGAAATATGTCTCTTTTAACCCTTAGGCAGTTAGGGGTGTGCTGCAGTTCAACAACAGCTGGTGACAGAGAAAAAGCATAATTTAGTGCATGTATATGTGTCCCTCCCATCACCTTGTACATTAAATCCCTGTTAGAAGTAATATTCATTAAATGTCACACAAGTCATACTAACATTCAGCACTGCTGTGACTCTTCCCGGTTTCAGCACCAAGGGCAGCACCCAGCTCTATAGCCAAGCACTGTCAGTTCTCACTGCTCACCGAGGCACAACAGGAAGGTTTGACTGTGCTTATACATCTTCTCCACTCAGAGAGGACAACAAATACCTAAGTCTGGCCATTGCAAAATAGCCAAAAATAATGAAATTACACTAAAATTGCTAAATCTAGGACCCCATAAAATGAAGTTAAAATATTGGAATTAACATCATGTAGATATAAGTATGCATAATTGAATGACACCCATAAATGTAGGGAAAATATATATATGTCTGCATCTCTGTCAATGCGGTTATTGCCATTGAGTTTCCATAATAGGCGTCATAAAGAGAATCAAGACCCCACCCCCATATCTAATGCATACCATCCCGTATTAATGAGGCCCTAGAAGATGCATCCAATACATCATGTCAGTAGGGAGAATAAGAAAAACACAATATACGCCAAGAGATTCATAATCAGTTTTATGAGATTTTTTTCCTTAAATATACAATATAAAACAATACGCTTTTTGTACATTTGAACACTGTTGGCACATTGAACAGCTTCATTGTCAAACAATATTGCGACACTGTATGTGTTGCATTCCAGTTACATTCATATATACTATGAGGCTATATCTGCAATGTAATGTTGATTAGTTGAGCACCAAGGACCATTCCCTTGGTTATTTCCTTCAGATACAAGAAAACTGGACAAACCTTTAACTCAGGGTATGACAACCTAGGGCTTCTTTAGCTGAAGTGTACTAGCTGATGTTGGACTACAGCTCCCATCATCCTCTGAAACATATAGGGAATATAGCAAACAATAGCAGACTGCTAAACTAGACTGCAGAGATGGAATGGACAGGTCATGAAATGTCACCTTGTGACAAAAGCAAAACAATATGCAAATATCCAACATGCCTGTCTACAAAAATTACAAAAGCCCCCTATGTACTGTGATTCATAGTAGCACAGAGATTGTTCATAGATCATACATATTTGTATGGCCCCAATTTTTTAAACTATAGAATTCAACCATTACCTATTCAAAAGATGTTCATGGATAGTGAGTGCACAATGAATATAGTGCTACCCCTTTATTAAGCGGGTGTCACGTATTTTATAACGGACACAAATATCAGGATGGAAAGTGCCTGGTGTGACAAAGATGAGAAGGTTAAGATTAAAGAGTGGCAAAGGGGTGATTGTAACAGATTTCATACCAAGCCCAATGATAAGTGACCCCCCCCCTCCAACAGAAAAGTCACCCACCAAGATTTTTGTGCAATGGGGGTGATATTGTGGAGCTGAATGATTGTGGCATGTTACTAGTGTCAGTTTGCAAATGAAAAGAAACAATAGTGATGGGTTGCTTTAAGTCAGAGGAATAAAACAGCCTTTACCTGCCTAGGGATGATGAGAGTTATAGTACAACAACACTGCAGGATAGAGGTCTGCAGTTTTACCCATTCTCACCAGCAGAGTCTGTAAATCGTGCAGTCTCCTATTCTAGTAAACATTTTAATCATCTGAAGCACCCAACAAATAGACTACCAAGTGGCAGCTCTAAAGTAATGTGTGTCTAAAGAGTGATACAACCAATATTTCAAGTGTCTGTCTCCCTCAGCAGCCTGTTGAACTGGACTTGGCTCCATTCTACAAGTTGATCATGGATATTTGTGGGTTTATGTTTTAGAGTTGTCCTCAAACTGTTTCTACCCACCCAGCCACCCACCCCCATACCTCCACCCTAACGATCCAAATTTATAGTCCATTGACCATTGGATTCTCTGGTCTCCCCTTCATTCTTCAAGTCTTGGAAGACCTGTGTAAAGAAATGGGGGTCAGAGTTGATCTGCAGCATTTTGGCACTCATACGATCAATGATGCTCAGGCAGCGTTGCCAGAAGACTTCTTTATCTGTCTCCACCAAAAAGGGCTTCAAGGGGTATGAGATTTCATTTCCCATATAGGAATAGGCCAAGTAAAGGCAAGTGAGAAAGCAGGCCTGGAGCTCAAATTCAGTAGCCAGTTCATCCCCAATGGCCTCTCTGCACAGAAGGTAGACGAACACCAGGTTGGCTGGAGTGATGAAGCCTTGGTCTTGCCAACCCTGCAGTAACAAGGCCCGATCGACATTACGAAACCACATGGTGAGTTCCCCAGGGCTCAGCTCCTTTAGCCGATAGCAACGGCGACATACAAACTCACCCAAACAACGTAATAGTTCTCCAGTTGATGCTTGAACTATAACCCTGCGTGGTGAGCATAGAGAGCGGCCACTTGCCTGCTTCTGCACCGCCACCAGCTGGTGCTGCATTTTCTGTCCCTCAGAGGAGCCAGGGGGCACTGTGGGCACTGGTACTGGTTTGGGCTCCCTGCGCCCAGGGCTGACCTGGGACTTGCGCAAATTCTCATGGTTCAGGTGCTCCACGGGGTTGTTGTTTGGAAGCAAAGGGCCATTAATGGGACCTGGATTTGGGTTGATCTTCTTGGCATTTTTCTTTTTGGCAGAAGCTGCCACTAGCCTCTTCCAAGTAAGTGCAGAAATGAGAACAGAATGTCTTTTGAGGCTCTTCTCAGATTTGCTGCCTCCATTTTTACTGTTGGGGATGGCTGAGTATCCACCTCCGACTCCTGGCGCCTCTTGCTTCTTCTCATCCAAAGGCCCAGCCTTCCCAGATGATGGGGACAGAGACAGTACTGTGCCCATGATGGTGGCAAGAAAGGAGCTCTGAGTGGTTTATCTAGAGGGTTTATTTGAGGCTGTAGTCTTGGGAGTAGCTGAGAGGTACCTTAGTAGGTTAAGGAGCTGACACGTATATATAGGTTTTGGGTGCCAGACAGCTTGTGTACAACGTCCAGGTGCAGGTAGATGGGCGAGACACAAGGTGGTACACTTACAGTTCACTCCTTGCTGCAACCAGTCTCCGGGTTTAGTTAAAGCAATCCCTTGTTTCTACCTGCGTTAAATGATTGCGTCAGAGAGTCTATTGTGCGCAAGACGTACGAAAATATTGATGGTTGTCGAGCAGTTAGATGTGCAGGATGCGGTGCCTGACAGATCCCGTTGAATAGGGCGTAGAGCTGCTCCCTGCTGCCCCGAGAGTCGAGCCAAGCGCACCTGCTGAGAAGCCACCTCACTGGCCGCCGCGTGCGCTCTGCAGCATCCAGCACTGACTGCTCTGCGCTCAGGGACTAAAAGGAGGGCGCAGGCTCAGACGTCACCCAATCTCCTCGCGCTAAGACTGAGAGTGACACTAATTTTAACCAATCAAGTGCAGAAGATTTGGGGAGGTGGTGAGGGGGAAGCTGCTGTTGATTTGCTTGTGGGCGTGGGACTGCAACAGAGGTGAGCGCTTAGGGAAGAATGCTGCCCCCCATATTTATATACCTTGGGTTATCGCAGGAACATCAGGGGGCACACGTGTAATTTCAGTTCCGTTGCTCAACAGGGTTCTGCGCAGTGTAAGTGCAATTAAGACAGCCGTGCTAATTGCGTGATTTATAATTACCTTCCAGCCATATGATCCAGAGGAACCCTGTATGTCATTGCCTTACTAAATGTCTACAATCCTCGTGCAGAGATCCTATCCCCTCGTGCACGATTTCAGCAGCCACCTATAGTCAAAGACTGGCAAAGAATGCTGGGACCTGTAGTATAGAAATAGCTTGAGGTAACGAGATTGGACCTTGTATTGGTTAGCACAACGCAATACCCACGTGGTGAGCACAGGTTTAGTTGGGGCCCTGTTTGGTATATAATTTGCACTCTTGACATTTGTGGATTCTGGTGAATGCCAGAGAGGCTGCTCCAAAATGCCATAGATTCACTTTTTATGGGGCCTGTGAAGGGCTGTTTGGGCCTCTGTGTGCTTGAAATGCCAGGGTTTATTTTGAATTACAGTCCAGACTTGGTATGCTGCCATATGACTGACTTGATGTTTATTCCCCTTTAATGCCTGCCCTATGCTAAGGTGGGACTTTTTGTATAACTCGATTTATGTTAAAGTCACCAAGCTGCTAAATTGCAGGTACTGCCTTCCATTTAAGTTCTCTTGTGTAGGGAGTGGTTGGAATAATTGGGGGATCATTATGTTTATTCAATGAAACTGGGCAGTTGGGTGCAAAATGTATGAAGTTGTAATGCCCCCTCCCTAATCCTAAAACTGCTGCCCAGACCACCAGTAATCCATACAAAAGCATCTCCAAGCAGGCCCGGACTGGCAATGTGTGGGTTCTGGCAAATGCCAGAGGGGCTGCTATAAGGTGCCATAGAAACTCAGTATTTAGTGGGCTGGTGGGGCCTCTATGTACATGGAATAACAGGGCCTATTTTAATTCTCAGTCCGGACCTGTCTCCAAGTATAATACAGGAGTTTTGTCCACAACAGGAGAGAAGGCGAGGGGAGACCAATGTCTTTACCTTCTGTTGAAAAATGCATAAGTAAATAGGTCCTAAGCATTACTTGCCTTACACCTGAACCATGTGTAGCTGTCTTACTACAAACTGATTTTGTTCCTCTGTACAGACACTTATTTATAGTCCATGTGGTTTTCCCCTTAGAAAAAAATAACAACTGCAAAACCAATTGAATATTTTGAATGAATGTATATTGGAAAGTTGAATTTTCTTTCATTAGGTAAACTTTTATTTGGGGATTTATATCCCCTTGAATGTTATAATTTAGTCCAGTGCACTTGCCATTCTCACAGTGACCTTTACCTACCTGAGGGGATATGGTGAATAGTGTCGATTCAGTTCACAGAATCCTTTTTTTAAACCTCCTAACCACGTAATGAGCTCCAAAATAACAGTCTCACAAGTGAGTGTAATCACTGATTAGAGGGCTTGGTACTGATTCCTCTTGTGCAGATAAATAGCAGCCTGTTATAAAAAGGGTACAAACAAAGTGTACTATTATTACGTAACATGGCTGCAGCTGGAGTGCATTGAGCCAGATCCATGTATAGAACTGGTACAACATATGTAACTTCCATAGGGAGGGTGGTGTATAGATTAGCCACTTTGACGATTTAGATGCATACTATATGGCTGCCCCTAAAGCAAGTGCAGACTATGAACTGCTAATTCGCTATACTTGTGTCTTATTGCAAGTTGTATCCCAATATTTAAAGTGTGTCTCCGTTGGAATTAGTTTAAAGCATGAAGTATTTTTTTAAACTTCAGATATCTCATGACCCAGATATCCATACCCTGGTTCTGATGCTGAGATACAATTACAAAACTAAGCTCACCCTGTTTATTCTGCGACCTGTATGCATAAGCCCTGAGTCCCATGCTAACAGAGGAGAGCTCTAAGAATCCCCAATCTTAAAGAGCAAAAGCAACATTATTTACTCACCCGATTCTTGTGGATGTCCAGGCACCAATGCCTTGAACCCATAGCCAGGGGAGAAGGCTTTGATCCATAGAAGGTTTGCACACCGGATGAAGTAAATGCATTACTATTTTTCACTACTGTTGTCCACCGGTCAGCACTCTCTATCGAACAATACATCACGACAATGCTGATGTTTGAAATAGCATCATAAGTCTCCTCTGTTTAGTAACAACCTCTTGCAATGTGTCAGAGTTTTGCTATCACTAGTTTCATTTCTCTTTCTGCCGGCCTTAAAGGGGAAATTACCCCCCCCCCCATGCATCAATACAACTCCTTAAAACTGCATGTTTCCCCATACCTTCTTGGCAAATGCTCCACTGCTCTAAATGTCGGGAAATAGGAACATGGCTAGTGAGCACACTCTTGGTCGATGATCTGTGGTGCGGGACAGGGCAGTTATCAGGAGTCTTTGATTGGATTAATGTCACACATGACTTTTACTCATGGAGAAAACTGCACATCTGGCATTATCCTAAGGGGTATAAAGTGATGGGGCATCCAGAGGATAGAAACAGAATATCTTGGGGATATTGACAACTGAAATTATCGTGATCAGGGAGTTCATTCGTTCAATTACTTTTCAGACAATGTTAGTTTGGTTGGGGTTCCATTAGGGATGGGCAGCTTGAGGTTTCTCAGGTAGTGTTGATCTCTAGCTCTAGTTCATATACTAAGTGTGTGTATCTGCTTTCTAGGCTATTGGTTTGCTTTAGAAATTTACCTCCATTTTTAGATTCATAATTGGGGCGATGACGATGTTAATCCCCCATGAGAGTTGGATAAATAGCACCTTCCATATATATCTCTGACTTGTGCCTGGAGAGGGCAGAATGTCCCAGTGGAGCATTTTTCCTGAGAATAAAGTACAGATGTTGGAAAGTACAATACCCTGACAGGTGAGATTAACAGACTTTCACTCACCGGTGCCATCTGACTTTTTTTTCCCCCTAAACCAAAGTGTATGAAAAGGACATATTACCAACCAGTTGCTGTTTTGAATAATCATATCCCTGATTTGGTGATTACATCTTGCACTATTCTTTTCATCCTCTTTAAATAAAAAGTATGAAGGTGCAGGTAAGAGACCTGTTATTCAGAATGCTCGGGACGTGATGTTTTCCAGATAAGTGATCTTTCCTTAATTTGAATATTCATACCTTAAATCTATTAGAAAATCATGTGAATTAAATAAAACAAATAAGCTGGTTTTGCCTCCAATAAGGATTAATAATATCTTAGTTTGGATCAAATACAAGGTACTGTTTTATCATTAGAGAAAAAGGAAATATAAACTTTGGATTATTTGGATAAAATGGAGTCTTTGGAAGACAGCCTTTCCGCAGAGCTTTCTGGATGATGGGTTTCCGGATAACTGATCCCATACCTGTATAACATGGGCCCAGGGCTGCCATCAGTAATCATGGGGTCCAAACTACTCAACAGAGTCCAATGAAAAAACATCCCTGTGTACATATAGTCATGCCCCAGATATGCCCCAGCCTTGCACTATTAAGCCAAACTCACCCCCCCCCCTATTGTAACCCTCAAATCTTACTTTTGCATCTCTTGGGGCCCCCTCTCCCCTAGATGGGATTCGGGCAAACCTGTGTTTTGCAGGGTTTATTATTAGCATAGGTCCTAAACTGCATTTTCCAAAGCAATGAATCTGTTATTAGAAAACTAATTCAAGGATGATTGTTTGCTAGGAGTAGCTTGCACCTGTTTCGGTAAATTGACTGTATTTGTTGTGAGTGCTCACAGTGGCTGCCCCCACTGGCTTGCACTGAAATTGCACTGGGCAAGCTTTCAATGGCACCAAGTTGCAGTGTGCCCCAAATAAAGTGCAATGGTGCAACAAAATCCTGATAATGTGATGCTAGCACAGTTTGTCACATCATACAGCTAGATAGTGCTTTCATGATCACCTGTCAGGAAGGTACATTAGTGCTTTCAGGTCATTGCAGTTCAAAATAAATGAGGGTGATTTTTTTTTTTTTTTTTAACAATTCTTTTATTTGCACAACTATCAATCGTACAATCAGCATGAATCACATAGTTGTCATTGTTGTACAATGTCAATAAAGAAAATTCAACAAAGCAAACATAACCGAAGTGATGTCATTCTTCACAAATACAGTCATCAATGAAGGGTAATACATTTAAACGCAACATTGTAAACCAGGATATAGCATTCACCTTTGAATTCTCATCTACAAAGTACAGTAGGAAACCAGTAAGACTTTACATTACAATATCACCATAGCATGGAGCATAGCCCCGGAGGAATAATGTGCATTCCTGAGGTAAAACAGACCTTAAGGCACGTCTGGGTCAGGATCTTCCTCTGTCCACGGCGCCCACACTTTATTAAATTTCTCAGGACAACCTCGCCTCAGATATGTTATTTTATAGAGTGGCAGTGCGTTCTCAATTACCTGTTCCCAGTCATGTAAAGTAGGCCCATTACTCGATTTCCACTTTATAGCTATCATTTTTTTTGCATACATACACAGAATAGATAACAGAGTCCTCTGAGCGTGTCTCGGGACTAGATCAGTTACTTGATTCAGTAAGAGGACTTTGGGATCCATGGGCAGTGGGAGACCAGTTTTCGTCCTAACCAGCTGTGTTACATTTTTCCAAAAATTATGAATGATCGGGCATTCCCAAACCATATGTATAAACTCTGCTGGGGAGTGAAAACACCTGGGACATACATCATGTATATTCGGGTTCATTTTATGGAGTCGGTATGGGGTAAGGTACACCCTATGCAAGTAGTTCAGTTGTGTCATTTTATCTTTACTACAAATAACCCCTTCAAAGGCCGAATCCACAATATCCTCCCAATCTTCCGAAGAAATCCCAGGAATGTCCCTCCGCCACCTAGCCATAAGTTTACTAAGGGAAACACTCCCTGCCTTCATCAATTGTGAAATGAGGGTGATTTTAATGGTTCCTCCCCAACCTAGGAGCTATCATTGCCCTGGTGGCAAATATTTGGAACTTGTCCCATTTGCTATTGTCCTTACCTGTGTGGGAGAATCGATGGTCATATAATATTTATGTCCCTTTTAGGGGTGGTTCACAGTTAAGGTAACTTTTAGTATGTTCTACAATGGTCACTTCTCAGCAACTTTTCATTTGGTCTTCATTATTTTGTTTTTTAATAGTTTTTGAATGATTTGCCTTCTTCTTTTGACACTTTCCAGCTTTCAAATGGGGGTCACTTACCCCATCTAAAAAATGAAATGTATTGTTATTGCTTCTTGTTATTACTCATCTTTTTATTAAGACCCTCTCTTATTCATATTTCAGTGTCTTATTCAAAGCAGTGCATGGCTGCTAATTTAGGCCTAGCAACCAGGTTGCTGAAATTGCAGACTGGAGAGCTGCAGAATAAAAAGTGAAATAACTCAAAAATCACAAAAAATAGAAAATGAAAACCAATTGCAAGTTGTCTCAGAATATCACTCTCTACATCATGCCAAAACTCAAATGTGAACAACCACTTTAATATCCCCATGTTGTAAAGGCAATGGAACATGGGCTGATACCATGACGGCCCCCCCAAAAAAATAAAAAAAACAGTTTGGAGGGTGGGCAAAAAACTTTGCTTGGTAATGCAGCAATCACTTTGGCTATTCTGCCTCAGAAATGTCTGGGTGGCCCAGAGGTTTCACCCGGGTCATGGGGTGTATTTACGCCATGAGCACATTACAGAGACTAGAAAGCAACGTATAACTTGATCAGGCAAGTTCTTTTGTGGCCTTAGCTTTCAAGTGAAAACTTTACTGCCCCTATTGATACATGACAGCGCAGTCATGGCATTTGTCATTAAGATGGTCTAAAAAAATTCTGCTTTGCTTTTGGTTAAAGGAAAGCAAACTGCAGTATGTTCCAAAAACAAGCCTTCCTCCTGTTTGTGGACTGAACCCCACCCACTGATTGGCCCTAGGACTGCAGCTTGGTTTAGCACAGGATGTTTTCTGCAAAGGGCAGATGTTTGTTTTCTACCCACAATTATTTTAGTGAGAGTAGTGGGATATGGGCAAATATATGGGCATATAAACACCTTTAGTTACAATACAGTTTTTTTTCCTCTTCCTTCACATGGCAGTGAGCATCAATGGGTTAATCTCTCGCCACGTGAGTGGCAGCAAATTGGCTGACATATTTGTGCAGCAGTAGTCTGTAGTAGTAATATTAGAAACTTTAACAGAGTGGTCGAGAAGGTACAGTCAGGTTTACGAACTTCAAGTAAAAATTACTTACAAAAGCAGGTCTATCAGCGAAAAACCATCAACATGACCTATAAATAACTTTCAATATACAGTCATACTTTGAAGAATAGTTTTTCGTGTCCATATCATTTTAAGAGATTCCTCTGCGGTTTGCACGGTGTGTATAACCAAACATATGGCAAGGATCTAATCCAGGTTGTAACTATCCCATGCAAAGCTGCTACTATAATATAGTGAAGAGGTGAGATATTATTGCAAATAATGCCACCTATCTAGTCTGATATGACAACCTTCTAAGGTAAAGTTACCACTTGAAATCTGGGTATTCAATATGTTATTACTATGTGTATTCCTACCGTTGTTGTATACTTTATATATTAACTGTAGTTTATGATAATTTACAACGTTTCAGCTACTCGGCAAGTCAATACTGTTAAATCATTATTACCTTGTTACAATTATTCAGTACATGAATACTGTTGCATTGCTGCAGTTATCTCTTTTGCATCTGCTTGAGTAAGTTACTGTGTGGTTACTAATCATTATATTAATACATTTATCAATATGGCCAACTTGCATCTACTCAGTATATTAATGCTGCATATTTTGTGGTTCATCATTATCAAAATGTTGCATCTGATCAGTGTATTAATACTGTTGTTTCTCAGCAGTTATTTCCTGTGTTGTCACTACTGAGTAAATTATGCTGTGGATATCCCTGCTTTACCAGGTTGTAGCTACTCAGTGAGTAGTAATCAGTGTATGTGTAGCCCATCATTTTACCATGTTGCAACTACTCTGTATATTAATACTGTGCAGTCTGCAGGTTATTATTATTACTATATGTAACTACTCAGTATATTAATGCTATGTATTTTTTACAGTTTAACGGCACTCGCGATAGTTCAGTATATTCTGCCTGGGTGCCGACCACAAAATAGCAAGGTAATGCCTGTAAGTAGAGTCGCACTCACAGGTCTTAGCGGAAACAAAAGAATTTTATTAACCAAATAAGTTCTTTTGTTTCCGCTAAGACCTGTGAGTGCGACTTCTACTTACAGACAATACTTTATATATCCTTGAGAAAAACGTCGGATAAGATGTGATTTTTTGATTAATAAATTAACACAGTTTCACTAAACTACAGAGAGTGCTGATCTTCTGTTCATATATTATTCCTATTTGGATCGTGCACCTCTGGCTTCATCCTTTGGATTGAGTGCAGGCAATATAAATATATATATATATATATATATATATATATATATATATATATATATAAATCCCGACATTCACAGCACTCACGATTAGTAGTCTGTTATTGCCTGGGTGCACGCCACCGATAGTATACACGATCCTCCAAAGTAGAAGCCGCACTCACAGGTCTTATAAACGTGTAAATGTTTTATTCAGAATGAACTAATGTTTCGGCTGCATTTTAACCTTTGTCAAAGTTACACACACAATTACAAACTACCCCTATATACAACGTAATTGGCGCGAAATTCAAAATCAAAAACACCCTCCCCTAGTGACGTGTCTCAGGTACATCTCAATAATTGGATTCTCCCTCTACATTGTAATAAATCTAGATGTCTCTTCCGATCCGTAGAACACAATAGTATCAATAATAAAATATTTATAATGTTGCTCCTCTGCACAAAGTCACTCTGTTATTACAACAGTGTTGTCGACATCCGTCTTGCGACAACACTGACACCCGCGAATCAATCATTTCCCCCATATGTCTGCACCAGTTGACCCAGTTAACCCCTTCATCCCCAATTTAACAATTATTGTACTTTATAGGTGTGCACTGATACGGACAAGCGTTTCACATCCACTTGGGGATGAAGGGGTTAACTGTGTCAACTGGTGCAGACATATGGGGGAAATGCTTGATTCACGGGTGTCAGTGTTGTCGCACGACGAACATTAAGTTACCAAAAACTGCTCTCCCCTTTTAACAAAACAGGGATTATTTGTCCATATATTGCAATATATTAAACTGGCCCACTGTGTTGGTCATTTCTGTTCAAGAGGTCCTGTTCAGTCACCCATAATCAATACGCTAAGGGCAATAGGACATTTTTGCATTAAGCTACCAAAAAACGGATGTACAAATAATCTCTGTTTTGTTCAAGGGGTGGGATTTTTTTTGTAATTTGCAATTATTTAATTTGGCCTCTGCTGGCCAGATAAAATTACTACAGCTGAAAAGAGCAACTGGTCCTTTCTGCAAGTGCTTCATAAAGTTAAGGGGGACATAAACTCTCCTAGAATATTAGAGTAAATATTCATGCTCTGGTCCTCTGAGCATGTTTGCAAACGGTAATAGTTAATATTTTATGCAGGGTTTTGGCGTCGCTGGTGCAGCAGCTCTGCCGGAGAGATACACTGGCAGCCATGGGGTTAATTAAATATGCATGATTCTCCTCCAGTGAGAGGTTGTGCTTTCTCTACCCTAAAACTAGTCCTGGCCACAGCTTGACCAATGTATTTGGGCTTCCCCAGTATAAATTGCTCGTATTCTTTCCAGGGCATAAAAATAAGGCCCTGCGCTGTCACATGTTGGTACATGTATGATAAAAATATAATTACAAGGAAGAGGTGTCATGTAGCCGCCCTTTCATTCACAGAGCTGCTCTCACCTTCCTGCATCTTATCCAGCCTTATCCTTTCCCTAAGCTACCTAATCCTCGCACAGTATTCCAGCCACCTGCACGAGAGAGAGCAGGCACCATCACAGCATCTAAACTCATCCATTCTAACTAGGACCCCTAGAACTTTGTTCCTGCTGAATTGTGCCCAAATAGCAGTTAGATGTCAGTATGAGACTGTGGGTCAGAACAGAAATTTTCTGCAGCTTAGGAAGTAAATGCAGCAAATTCATGATTGTATTTGATATTTGGCAATTCACAGGAAAAGTTACCTTACAGATTAACTCAAATTTCACTTTTCAGGGTTACGTAAAGGTGTAATCACTTGTTCGATATAATGAAAAAGAAAAATAGAAGTAAAATTACCCCACAGTTTCCCCAACCAATATTCAATGAATTGAATTATATATCAAAAGTGCTTGAGTGCAAATCAATTAAAGTGCTCTGTGACAATAGATAATAGTTCAGATAGAAAATTATAACTAGATAGCAGCTATTGGGACAGCTCCACCTTCTATATTTTCCTAACTCTCATTTCAATGAATTGTAAGCACTTTTTAATACATACATATTTTTAGACCATTACAATGAATTTAAAGCAAAATCGATATATTGATTGATTCTCATGTGTTTTTGTGTTCAGTTTTAAGCACTGGCACTTTATTCTTATTTAATTTAGATTTATTTTGGTTATATATTGATTGAAGTATTATAGTATCTATTGTCACAGACAGAAAAACAGAAAGTGAATCAAAGTAATTAAAATCGAATGTACTGTTGCTCTGCATTGGTAAAACTGGCATGTTGTTTTGGTGTTACTGTTCCTTTAGGCAGTCATGTGCTCAGAATTTGTAAAAACGAACCACGCTCGTGAGCGCATGTGCAAAAAAGGAACATGCGCAGGAGTACAAAGTGTAAGGAAAATGCAGCTATAGTCGGGGAGACCGGGGACCGGACATGGGGTAGGCAACAGAGAAGGTAGAGTAGGTACGTGCCTAGGTTGCAAAGCTGGGGGGGGGGCGCCAGGCACGCACCGACTCTGCCTGCCCCTATTTCCGGCCATGGCAGCAGATGTCGCAAAAACTCAGCTCGGCCCTTTACAGAGGGAGAATTTGTCAAAAACTGCATAATAAAAGTTTGTAACGTTGTGTGCCTAGAAAAAAAGGCAAGCATTTTTAGATGTGAGTCTGAGCAGAAACACCGTTGCTGATCATGTAAATCGGCTCGCTACCAATCTACAACAACAGCTGATGGAAAAGGGAAAAGATTTAATCGCATACTCCCTTGCTGCGGATGAGAGCAAAGACACTTATGATATTGCCCAGCTGTCAATCTTTATCCGTGGGGTGGATTGAAGTCTCCGGACAAAAAAAAGTTTCTGTGTGAGTTGTCATTTCTGTGTGACATCACAAGCCATCTTAACGCGCTCAATCAGCGTTGGGGAAGGGGCCGTGTGATCACAGACGTACGCTTCCGTGAGCGCCTTTAAAAACAAGCAGTGCCTATGGGAGACACAGATGCTGCAAGAAAACTTGTGCAATTTTACTTGCTGTCAAACCATGAAAGAGCAGGTCTCTACCACCGTGTTCCACAGTACACATTTTGACGAAAAACTCTGCATACTTGGTGCCGGATTCACGCGCCGGTTTGCCGTCTTTGAAGCCCAAAGAAACAGATTTGAACTGTTCAGTGTGCAACTGACATGGAAAACGCACCATCTAACCTTCAAATGGAGCTGATTTAGCTCCAATGTAATGACACACTCAAGGCAAAATATGATCATGTGGGCGCTGCACAGTTTCCACGTTTCATCCCCGACACAATGCCCCAGCTTTGTACCCAAGCTGCTCAAATGCTCTCTATGTTTGGCAGTACATACACCTGTTCTCTTTGATGAACATAAACAAAACTTCACATAGAAGTTGCCTTACTGATGAACACCTTCACTCAATCCTCAGCTCAGAGCCTGACTCCAGACATAGATGAACTTGTATCCAAGATGAGACACTAAGTGTCTTGAGAAAGATTATTTTATTTATTTATTAAGCCCTCGGGAACGTTCCTCCAAGAAATGTTTTCACTTTAAAAGTTAAAGTTTAGATTACTGCATAAAGATTTGTTGTTTTATAGGAAATAACTTCTGTGCTGTTCGTTCCAGGATGAATATATGCAATAAGGTCATTTTAGTTTGTTTTCAATTAACACTGAACCTGTCCGGCCCTCAACTTTTTTTTAAATTTTGGCCCAACGTGTAATTTGAGTTTGACACACCTGGTCTAGGAAAACCAATAATAAATCACATCTTTTGAGAGAGTAGTGCTCCAGAAAAGCAGTAGGTGGCACTGTTGTACTGTTTTAGCAGTTCTTGCCTCTACTAAACACATGATCATCTCCATACAGTAAAAATATATATATATAAGTAAAAATAAAGAAGATTTCTTCATTCTTAAAAGAAATCATGTATGTCGTCTCTGCGTTATGCCCATCCCACTCTAGTTTGGCTTCAGTGGGTTCTGGAAATTGTATTTCAGTAAAAAGTCAAGCTAGTAGAGGCTCTGTACACTAGTTATGTGCAGGTTGAGAAAACATCAACCCGCATCCCCCCAATCCGCACCCCTTCCCCCTTCATTTATAGACCTGCACCACCCCGTGGATGAAATTGCGAGTCTTTAAATGAGGAAGTCGGTAGTCCGCAGTCTAACCCGCGAGTATCGGGTCATCACTACTATCGCACATCACTACTGTACTAATTATCCCTTTTTTGCCCCGATTGAGATGCTTGTTTTAAATGCTAACACTCAGGAATGTGTTCCACCATCTCTACAACAATGTGACCACTGGGAGTTGCTGTTTCTTTGTGATGTTATAAGCTTCATTGGCAAAAATCAGTATGGCAGTTCCAGCTCATATAAGTGCACATTAATAAAGATCCAATGTAGAATAACCTATGACTGTCAAGATGCTTTACTGAGCATTGAATGCAATATCTATTCTGCTGCCTATGTGTGGGGTGTATTTTGCCAGTGGGAAATAAGTGGAAGCGTAGAGCAGTGCTCTGCAGGGGAACCTTTCCAGGACACTGAGGATATTTGGATAAAGAAAAGGGAAAAAAAGATTCCCTTTTAGCTCCCTGCACCCCCCGGCCTTAGATTACCCTGAGCCCACAGCTGTGAGACGGGTCCTCACATATTTGCGGTTATTTTTAAGAGTTCTTAGGTTAAAAAAAATGAAGCATCTGTCTGTTTTGCAGGGATAAGGACATTGTTTCTCATGAGTCTGAATCTCTGCCTTCCTATGAATGAGGTCAGACAATGGCCGCTTGTTCAGCTTCATTGCTATCAGGGGACCTGCCACCTTTTCCTTCAGCAGGGACTTTACCTCCGTGGGGGTGCAGTCACAGGTGGGAGAGAGCCTGGGATGGTGGGAGGGGCAGGGTGCCAGCGCAGCTGGGCATAGGGAGGAGAGTGAGATAAGGGATACAAGGCCTGGGAAAATCTTACTAAAACTTATTAGGAGTGTGAGGCACTCTGTTAACTCTTTCAGCAGCATCAGGGAAGCTGCATTGATAGATGGACAGGCCCATGCCATTGCAAAACTGCTACAGACAGGGGGGGGTATACATAAGGGTCTCTGGCTGTCAGTTGTATTCTGGGAGTTGCAGTTCAAAAATGCCAAGGTTTGACATCCCTGATGTCTTATCTGTGTTGCCCCTCCAGGACGAGACAAATATAGTGGCAGCCTAAGGCACGCCAATGCTGGAGGGGCTTAATGTTCATTGGCCTAGACCAGCTATATTATGGTGGTGATCAGCCTTCTGCAACCTTTTATAACATTTCTTTTTCTGTTTTATTTAAGGTGGTACATCAGTGTACCCCCTACTGTAAAATATATAGAGAATAAAGTACCCCCTCTTGTAAATTATAAGGATATTATAAGTTACAGAGGAAGTTTCATGACCATATTAAAACACGAGGCCGAAGGAACTCCGAGGTGACTTCTAATATGCTCAACAGGGGGTACTTTATTATAATACACAAGTTTCGGTGAGTCATGTGATAGAAATGACATCAGAACTCACCCGTTATAACTGAGGACATCGGTACTCACCGTTTATAAGGATATCATTTTTTTTTTTCAGCTATTCATGGCTTTTGTGTTTTATAAGGATGTTAGTCACAGAGGAGGTCCATGTCCATATGAAGGCATGAGGCAAAATTCTGATTTTATACAGGTTATGGGACTCCGAGGTGTCTTCTAACATCCTCAAATTTTACTACAGGGGGAGTGTTTTTATTCTGTGACTAAGCACTGTTTATATAGTGAATAAAGTACCCACTCTTTGTAAAATATAAGGATATTATAAGTTACCGAGGAGTTTCATGACCATATAAAAACTCCGGGAACTCCGAGGTAACTTCTAATATCCTCATATTTTACAACTGGGGGTACTTTATTTATTATAATACACTAATTTCAGTGAGTCATGTGACAGAAATGACATCAGAACTCGCCGTTTATAACTGATGACATCACAACTCACCGTTAAAAAGGATATAATTTACAAGATATTCATGGCTTTTGTGTATTATAAGGATATCTTCTACAGGCTATTCATGGCTCTTTTTTTAAAAAAATTTCATACCATTAATTTATACCTGTTTGGCCTCTGTACCCCGGTCCTGAACCCCCTACATTCTCCCCCACAACTTGCTCTCATGAAGTACCATACACAGGTGATTCATAATTCAGGATTCCTGGCTGCCGCACACAGACAGGCCATTGTTATATTAAAAATAGGCTGATGGTTCTGCTCATTATTCCCAGCGGCTGCGCTTGGCTGGGCCGCTCCTGGGTGAAATCAAATTGCCAGCCAAATTGATTTAAGACAAATACAAAATGCACTTAGTCCAGGCGCCCCATGCAAAGAATTCTAATACATTTCTGCCAGAGCAAACTGACTTCATTAACCCTTTAAAGGGCAACTCCACAACCCTTCCTTTTTTTTAAAAAAAAAAAAAAATGGCAACTATCTAACACAAATGCTTTAAGAATTTTAAATTTTCTGCTTATTTTGACTCCAAAACAATGTAGCAGAAACTGAACTGACCCAGAGTAGAACTGGCTTATGAAAAATTCACCTGCAGCATGACTGCTTAGTCCAGGGGTGTCCAAACTTTTTGCAATGAGGGCCAGATTTCGTGAGGTGAAAATGTGACCATTCAGCCTGACATTCTTTGAACCATTAACATCATTTAACTAATTTAAAGGGGTTGTTCACCTTCCAAACACTTTTTTCAATTTAGTTGTTTTTAGATTGTTCCCTAGAAATAATGACTTTTTCCAATTACTTTCCACTATTTATTTTTTACGTTTTTTCCAAAATCTAAGTTTAAAGTTGAATGTTCCTGTCTCTGGTGTTTGAGTCTGACAGCTCAGTAATCCAGGTGCAGATTCTGAACTGTTACAATTTTGCAACATTTAGTTGATACATTTCTCAGCAGCATCTCTGGAGTATTAGCAACAATTGTATCAATTCTAACAGCTGCCTGTAATGAAACCCAGAGATTCTGCTCAGCAGGGACAAAGATAAGAAATGTATCAACTAAATGTATCAATTTAGAACAGTTTACAGGATCGGCGACCCCCCCTCCCAGAGCTGCTTCAGAAGGAGAGAAATGACACTTTATACTTCAATATTAGAAAAACCGTGACATAGAAAATAGAAAGTCATTGGAAAAAGTCGTTATTTCTGGTGATCTATCTGATAACAACTAGTTGTTTGAAGGTGAACAACCCCTTTAAACAAGGAATCGCCTAGCCGTAGCAGTAATATTTGGGCACATTAGTGAAATGATCTGCCACCTGGTCTATACTGCTGCCTGTGTGCTGAAGGTGTTAGCAATAGACACATACTGGCATGTAATTTACTGTACTGGCACGTCCGTACGTCTATTGACACCTTCAGCTCTAAAGAAGTATGTGAAGCGGTGAATCACTAAGTGAAAGTACGTGTCTATTGCTAACTTCTTCAGCACACAGGCAGCAGTATAGACCAAGTGGCAGATCATTTCACTAATATGCCCAAATATTACTGCTACGTGATTCCTGATTGCACTGTGCTGGCAGGCCGCATTATTATTAATTTCATGATGGAGGCTGGGCCAGTGTAAATTTGAAGATGGCCGCATTTGGCCCCAGGCTGCATTTTGGACATGCCTGCCTTAGTCGGAAGCAAACATAAATTCTGCAGACTGCACTGATTCTAAGCAGCCATGTAATATGCATTTTAACTCCTTACTAATCAAACGCCGCCATGACTGGAATGAGCAGGTAACCCTACTTGCTGCTGACTATACAACAACCTTGACCTACAGCAGTGCATATATTTCTGCTGCTTACAGGTAGAGCATGCATTCTACTAAACCTCCCCTAGGCTGTGCTTGTGCACCAGTCCCAGATTGTATTCCCAGAGGGGTGGATGCATTTTGTCAAAACGACTTGTGGTTGCAGGTTTGTAACAGATAAGACTTGCTAGACCTAATCTGTTTCCCTAATTGCCATACCAAACAAATATATCTAACTTGTGTTCCTCTACATCAGTGCTGTCCAACTTCTGTGGAACTGAGGGCTGAAATTTTTCTGACCTAGATGAGTGAATCTGTCCTGTTTTGCTTTGGCAAAAAATTAACAAAATGCATTGAAGTAAAATTTTTACGCTGCAACAATTTTTCTTGCTTCAAATGCATTAAAGTCAATGGGTGTTTTTTCTTGTGCCTACTTTGTCTCTGTGACTTTTTTGTCCAAATGCATTAAAGTCAATGAGCGTTTTTTCCGCAGCAAATTTTTGCTGCAGTTTCGCAAAAAAAATTTGCCACTGGCTACATGCAGAATTTTTCCACAATTCTGTGGCTGATGAAAAAATTTGCTCATCAGTAGCCAACAAGAATGATTGTGGGCCAAGCAGCTAAAATAGCCATTACAGTAATGGAGTTGTACAATAGGCAGGAAGAATTTAAGATAGCAAGAAAGGATGACAACAGTAATGTCAAAAAGGGCCAGCTGGGCTAAAGTGGTAACAGGGTCAAACTGGCACGTGCGGCGCGCATGTGATCGGCGCCGTAGTTGTGTGCATGCACATGCACCGGTTATGCATAAAATTTATATTTATTGTTGGAGGTTGCGGCTTTAAGAAGCAGATGTGGGTGCGGACCTTGGCCAGCAGGGCCCACAAGAGCCGGGGGCCCACCGGGTTTTTTCCCAGTGCCCCGCAGGCCCAGTCCGACCCTGGGTAACATTAACATTATATCCTTGTGGCACTATGGCTGTTTTTGACTTTCAAGCTGCTACTAACCACTGAAGGCTCTTTATGGCAAAATAATATCAGGAACCTTACAGGACCAGCCCTATGTGTTCCCTCCTGCAATCCTTTAACCATTGGCAGGAGTCGTATGTGGGGCTGAGCGAAGTGTTTTTGGGTTTTTTGTGCCTTGTTTCGGGGAGAAAAGAATGCCCATAGACTCTAATGTATAGTTTAAAAAAATGTTGTCATGTTTGAAAAATTGTTGAATGAAGGAAACTCCCATTGACTTGAAAAGATGATGTTTTGTGAATTTTCAGCTAAGCTAAACTAGTCAGATGCGCCCATCATTACACCAAGTTCGCAATTTATCAAAAGGAAGGTTCCACCCAATTTTTATTTTTTGCATAATGAAAGTGAATTTATTTGTCTCTTTGTTCCTGGTAAAATCACTGATAGCTTTTGCATAAAGTGAACTCTGCAATTGGAGTGAGCTTTCCCTTTAAATTTTGCAAGTGAATTTGCAATTAAAAATAATATTTTGTCTGCACAGCTGGTTGTAACTATATAGCTGAAACCAGCTGTCCTCTAGCCAAGTCTCCTGCAATGCCTTGTGTGAATCTTCACTAGTCTGTTAGTTAGCTAGTTTGTACTGATCTTTTCTAGAGTCAGATGCAGCATTGCAGAATATAGAAAGGGACTGAAAACTACTTTAAGTAACAGTTGCAATAGTAAAAAGCTCTCCACTACATGTTTAAACTAAACTAAATATGCATTAAAAAGTGTTTCTCAGAATTACATTACAGTATATTTCATTATTCTGAAAACAAGAAAAAGCAGTAAAACCCCACACTACCTTACTAAAATTAATTGAGATCTAATTATATAAGTGCTTAGTGCTATTATAAACATATGCTTCGTTCTCAATCAATTTAGCACCAACATACAATTAATAGTATTTCAATCGATTGTGTTATATATAAATAATTAAAAAGATTAAGGTGCTCAAGTGCTAGAAATCAGATGATGTGACCCACAATAAAATCTATCTACACACAATTGATGAATAATCTAAAAGTTCACGGTTCTTATATGAATTAAATAAGGTGCTAGTGTTGTAGTTATAATTTTAAAGTGAGTTCATGGTATTAAACAATTAAAAATAAAGCGTCAGCAATTCATGAATAAAAGTTAGAAAATAGTATAGAGGTGGAGTTGTCCCGAAGAAACTAGCTGCGTTGATCTAAGCCCTCGGACACCACACGTGGGAGAAAGGCAGAACACTGAGGACTGTGGTCTCGTTACTACATTTAACTGTCTTGTAAGGAGAGCTAACTTTGCTATAAAATCAACAAATCCTAAATGCCTTAGAGATAAAAGAGAATATAAGGAATGAATGCTGCGCTAGTAGCGCTACAATTCCATTGAATTTCTCTAGATCCGAGATTCAATCAAAGTTTAAAAAGGTAATATTTCAATAATAAGCTTTTTTTAAAAAAAGGGTTTGAAGGCTCACCGACGCACGTTTCGCTTACGCTTTATCTTTGCCTTGATAAAGGCTAAGCGAATGTGCGTCGGCGAGCCTTCAAACCCTTTTTTTAAAAAAAGCTTATTATTGAGATCTTATATAATTAGATTTCAATTAATTTTAGTAAGGTAGTGTGGGATTTTACTGCTTTTTCTTGTTTTCAGTATCCCCATTCTGGTTTATATACCTCTACACAGCCTGAGAGAGAGAGAGATTAAGTTTAGGGGAGAGAGAGATTAAGTTTAGGGGAGAGAGAGAGATTAATTTTAGGGGATGGAGAGCAAGAGATTAAGTTTAGGACAGAGAGAGAGGAAAGAAAACACACTATGGGGCAAATTCACTAAACGACGAAGGGCCTAACGCTAGCGTTAATTCGCTAGCGTAGCACATTTTCGTTAATTCGCCGATTCACTAACGGACGCTGGCGTAAATTCGCTAGTGTTACTTCGCACCCTTACGTCTGGTGAATTTGCGCAACGGACGTAACTACGCAAATTCACTGACGCGCAAATTATTCTGAACGCTACCTTTTACGCCAGACTTCCTTTGCCACCTCAGACCAGGCGAAGTGCAATAGAGTAGATAGGGATTGCTTCAAAAAAAGTTCAAATTTTTTCTAAGTCCCAAAAAACGCTGGCGTTTTTTCTTTTTTTATGGGTGATAGGCTGAAAAAGATAGAAATCTTTTTTGGGGCTACCTTCCTTCCCCCCCTACATTTCCTAACTTATGGCACCTTAACTATACAGTGGGCACATGTGTAGGGCAAAATAAAAATTTTAATTGCTGTTTTGAAGGTTTCCCAGGCTTGTGTAGTTCTGCTACATATACCTACATTGTAACTTCAATTTGGCGCTGTATGCAAATTAAGCATCGCTAGCGTAACTTCGCTTTGCTTGGCGAATTAACGCTAGCGCAACTTCGCAACCTTACGCTTCCCCTGAGCGCAACTTCGGATTTTAGTGAATTTGCGTAGCGCTGGCGAAAATACCCCTGGAGAAGTGTGGCGAATCGGAAGCTGGCGCAACTACGAAGCTTAGTGAATTTGCCCCTATGTATCTAGAATTTTAAGGCCACATAGTAAAAAGAATAATATCATCCATATAGTTTTCCAAAAATGGTCAGCCGCTGGACCCTGAGATGCTATTATTGATCTGAAACTTGTGCCCAACAACCACTAAAGTTCTGGAAGTTGCAGTTTAACAACATTTGGAGGCAGCAGGTTGAGCAGGCTTGTTTAGTCTTTCCCAGGGAGTGACTCATGATTGCACTTAAAACACTTTTCCTCTACAAACACAAGAGGGTGCTTGTGTGTGTGATAAAATTGAAGGGGGGGTGGGTATCAAGCTTTGCTGGAGATGAATTATAACCCCATTGTGTGTTGCATTTTTGTGACTTGCGGTGGGATCAGGTAAGTAGGGCTTTAGAGAGAGGGGTTAATTGAGGGCAAGCAGTGTCTGCAGTGCTGTGCGGGGTATTGGAGCATGCTTCCCCCATCCATCCCCAGCTGACAGTTCTTACTAGTTGAGTGCATGTGTGTGTTTACATCAGGGGTATCAGTATTTAATATTCTGCAAGGAGCCACACCTGGCTACATTAAAAATCAACATGGACAAACTTTAAAAAAAAAATCAACATGGACCCAGGCTGGTTCCCACAGCTTTCACCGACATAAGAATCCAGCTCCGCACAGTGTGCTCTGACCTTATTGTACAGAGGCTGCATTAAATTAATTTATGTCCTGCCCTGCTTTATGGCTGAGATTCTAGCTATATGTATAACAGAGCACTATGTCACAGTGGCACAAATCCTATCTGATACCCATGTTAAGCAGCAGTCCTGCCCTGCTTTATGGCTGAGATTCTAGCTATATGTATAACAGAGCATTCTGTCACAGTGACAAAGATCCTGATATTCATTGTAAGCAGCAGTCCTCTCTTGCTTTCTGTCTGCAAATTCAAGCTATCTGTATAACAAATCATTCTGTCACAGTGGCACAGATTATATCTGATACCCATTGTTAGCAGCAGTCCTACCCTGCTTTATGGCTGAGATTCTAGCTATCTGTATAAAAAAATCATTCTGTCACAGTGGTACAGATTATTTCTGATACCCATTATAAGAAGCAGCCCTGTTCCTAGCCTAAATGCATGGACCCACAATGCCTCAAAGTGCCTTATGTTGGCCAAAAAACTGAAACCCAGTTTATATTCAGTGTCATAAATTTTGTGAAAGCCAAAGTCTGTCTGAGAATGCTGGGAGCTGCAGTTTACCCGAGTCCCTGGAGGGGGCACGATTTGGAGATGGGTATGATAAGAGAGCCACAGGTCACTAATGTGCATTGTTGTGTAATGAAAGATTAATATCCTCACTGATGGAGTTGGCTCCTTAAATCAAGGACTCATCTCCATAAATCAAAGAGCTGATTATGGATTCATCAGCACAGAAGTATCCTTTTCATGTACTCTCAGACCTCTTTGTAACTTAAAATGTTGCCTCAGAGCCCAGCCATTTTTTAATGATGAATGCTTGAAGACCTCGGTTCACTTTTAACTCTTTCCCTGCCATGGGCAAGTGGGCTACATAGTGCTTCCTGAATTAAGCACATTTAAGGCTTCCCAGCTGCCAGTGGGTTAAATGGAGTGTCCCAGCATTGCCCATGGCAAGGATCTGTCACTGCTGAATAAGATGTGACTCATAGGAATGGAGTTTAAAGCTCCCTGATGTGATGGCTGGAGCCTCCTATCACACACAGGCCCCAGGGCACAGAAACACAGAGCTGCTCCCGTGTCACGAGCCAGGCATGTTACAGCAGGGCCGCTGGTTCTGCTCCGGGCAGCCTGGATTTCTGTCTCACTGCCTTGGCGGCGAGTGGGCAGGAAGGTGAAGGGTTTTTAAAGGGGTTTCCAAGCAGGTCCTCTGCATTAGGCTCCACATTAAGTTGGGTCACACCAAGAGCAGTTGTAGGTAGAACCAGTATGTATCCGTAGGGAAAGGACTGTAGCAGTGGCATAACTGCCTCTGGGATGGTACTGTGACTGTGGGATAGCAGGTATAGTAGGGAGAGATGGTGCCTATAGTAACAGTGGGATAATAGTCTCTGGGAAGGGTCTGTGACTGTGGGATAGCAGGTATAGTAGGGAGAGATGGTGCCTATAGTAACAGTGGGATAATAGTCTCTGGGAAGGGTCTGTGACTGTGGGATAGCAGGTATAGTAGGGCGAGATGGTGCCTATAGTAGCAGTGGGATAATAGTCTCTGGGAAGGCTCTGTTGCTGTGGGATAGCAGGTATAGTAGGGAGAAATTATTCCAATAGCAGTATGGGATAATAGTCTCTGGAAAAGGACCGTGGCTGTGGGATAGCAGGTATAGTATGAAGAGATGGTACCTATAGTAGCAGTGGGGTAATAGTATCTGGGACGGGACTGTGGCTGTGGGATAGCAGGTATAGTAGGGAGAGATGGTGTCTATAGTAGCAGTGGGGGATAATAGTCTCTGGGAAGGGACTGTTGGTTAACAGGTATAGCAGGGAGATATGATGACTATAGTAGTAGTGAGGATCATAGTTTCTGGGAAGGGACTGTGGCTGTAGGATAGCAGGTATAGTAGGGGTAGATTGTGCCTATAGTAGCAGTGGGATAGTAGCCTCTGGGAAGAGACTGTGACTGTGGGATAGCAGGTAGTAGGGAGAGATGATGCCTATAGTAGCAATGAGATAATAACCTCTGGGAAAGGACTGTGGTTTAGGTTAAGCCGGTGGTAGTAACTCTGCTGGTGTTGTCCATCCCTCAACCCTTCATTTGTTATTTTAGCTGACCTAGATTGAATTTGTAGAATATGAGGGCATGGAATTTGGAAGGGAGGATGAGCCAGGTGGTGTGGCTTTGTATGGGGACAATACCGGAAAGTTAAGCTGGTTGGCTGTGCTGACATGCATTGACATAGTCAAGTGGTGGACCAGCCCCATCCACGGAATGACTGGTCACAAAAACAGAGCATAGCATCAAATTGACACATATGGAGCGTTTGGCCTCTACCAGGCCCCTCTTTTCATTAATAAAATTATTTATAATTCATCGTTCTTTACATGCTTCAGGATTTTTTAGCTCCGTTTTCATCTGTTCACCTGACATTCTCCTTTAGCACGTGTACCCAGTGGTACAGTTAAGGCTCTGCCAATCAAAAGAAATCAATAGATAAACAAAATAAATTAATATGTATTTGAGGAAATTTAAACCTGCTGTTACCCTTGCACGAAACTTGAAACTTCCACAGTGCAGGATTGCTGAGCCTAACTGCTCCTCAGAGTATTACAGAGATTTCAGCCTTCGTTATAATGTGGGTGCAAGCCATGCATTGCTTAACCATATAAAAGTGGTTAATTCGATCACACACTGTTGGTTGGCCATACATTTGCAAGCTATGATGATATACGATTATTTTCTCTTCAGGCAGAGTATGGCACACACAAGGAACATAGGACAGGCAGAGTACGGTACAGGCAGAGTATGGCACACACAGGGAGCATAGGGCAGGCACAGTATGGCACACACAAGGATCATAGGGCAGGTAGATTATGGCACACACAGAGCTTAGGGCAGGCAGAGTATGGCACACACAGGCAGCGTAAGGCAGACAGTATATACTGTACTATGTACAGTAACCGTGGCAGTGCTGCTCTTAGATTCTGTCTGTACAGGTGTGCCTGTGAACAATGCAGGGGCCAATTAATCTCACTTCTTATTAGTGTTGCCATCCGGCTGGTATCTTACCGGCCTAGCCGGTAAAACACATGCCAAGGACGGGGCCAGTTTTATAAATTTACTGGAAGGAGCATGTGTATTATAATGACATACTGTAGCTTACTGTTTGGTATTTGTAAGCACATAATGACTATCATGATAAATGATCTTTTCACTTATTTGCTTTGCTTTTGAGCAGTCATAACACACTCAGTGTCCTATTTTAAATCCATTCTAAGCAGCAGTCCTTGCTTTATGGCTGAGATTCTAGCTGTCTTTATAAGAGACTGCATTCCAGTCACTGTGGTCACCAGGTGTAGTAAAAAGCTGCGTATGATAACTTTAAAAGCCAAATTTCTGTTTGTCTTTGCGGTAGCATCCCCAAAAATTACAAAGACCATCCTGATATCCATTGTTTACATTACTGTACTTTGAGAATTGATTGCCAAGCACTGATGTTAGAGCTTTCAGGACAATTCTCATATGGGGCCATGGAGACCGGAAATTGGGTGTTTTTTTGAAAGTAAAAAGTGTGGCAACATAAATCAAAGAGCTGACTATTCACATTGCCCCTATGGTCTTTTATGTGGACTCCATAGATCATTCATTGGTGAAAAGTAGATCTGTTTATTGGAGTTACATATTGATTGTTGATGGTATTGATGTCGCTGAGTGATTTGTAGTTGTTCTAGGAATAGAAGGGTATAAATTGCAGCAACAGCTCTTTGTCATGGAGTCCTGGTCCTTCATTGCAATGCCAATCAGCATTCTGTTATTATCCCCAGTAACTGAGCGCCGCGTCTAGCCGGGAGAAGACTACTGTTTGTGCTGCGAATGGCTGTAATTACACTAAATTACAATCCAGCACTGGCACCTCTGAACCAGAGTAAATAGTAATCCCCCTTCTGCCCACGCAGCATGCCCACAGCTTACATCTGCTCACTGCCTGGGAAGTTCAGAAATGCCAGCATGACTTGATTGTGCCTATCTCCTGACCTCTCTAGACCGACAGGCACCAAGCGCCTTTACTCAGGTTGTTGTCAGTGGAAATGTCTGGATTTAACTTGCTGATTCAGACTTATTTCCAGCCTCCTCTGTATCAGGGCTACTGACGCTCACATGGCTAGCTGAACAGTTAATGGCTAGCCCATCTGATCTTGTTGTTTGGGCATATAATACAATCTGATATGGGCCTGTTTTGGTAATGCCAGATTATTCAATGTGCAGACCTATTGCAAGTCAAATTTTAATGTGAGCATGTGATTGTAAGGGTGTATGGTAGGCATCAGCAAAAGGGGTGCCTCTGCCCGAGCACACAAACTAGGTGGAGGTGCATCAAAGGCCCGCATACACCCTCCCCAGGGCCCCGACCCCCCCCCCCTGCCTACCACCGCTGATCATGGAGTTTCAGTCAAAACAACGCAATTCTCTCTTTAGTAAATGTGGAAGGATCATTAGATATTGTCAGAAGCAAAACATTTCTATGCTTAAAATAAATCTACTTTTTTCAGGGGTGCATGGATAAATAAATGTCTATACTAAGGTACCTGCATAAGGTTATTCCTAGACTCATGGGTGTCCTCAGAAGTGGGCAAGAGGGGGCAGTTGCCCCACCCTGACTTCCCTAGCTAGTTCCATGAAATTGTTTGTAAATGTAATTCCCAACAAAAAAATTTTTTCATCCCAAGGCAAGACTTAATTACATTATCTTCTGCATTGTCATTAATAGGTTCATCTTCTGTGGGATGCTACTCTGATATTGGCTTACTTCTCTGGGGACACCCTTGCCTAGAATGGCAAACCCTTTGCGCAATAGCAGCAGCAACATTTACAATATGTACAGAATTTTCCGGCAGTGGAAAACCTAAACTAAGAATTATAGTCCTTATATTTATCATTAAGAAATAGTTGCCCATCAGAAGCCAGCCCAAAGCTCTTTTAAACAACTCTATTTTGAATAAATAACTCCTCCTGTTAGCTATTGGGCTTTTTTCTACTTATTTGGGTTTGTGCCTGACTAACACCTTGGGAGACGCCTGTACACAATAGCGATATTAATACATCACTTCCAATTTACAATTGGTACCTTCAAATCATTGTCTGGGATAGTCTGGTGCATAAAACATCATTGTAGATTCCCAGTCATGTGTGGCCCTTATGGGGCCCATACATTCTCCAAAATTCATGGTACCACCTCACTTGTAATCCTATTATTCTACTGAAAATCCAAAAGTCATCATAAAAAGTCAGAAAAACAGGGTTTATGGTCGAAATCCCGCTAAAGAAGCAGTGCCGGATTACATTTTTACTTGCATGGGAATTCAGGGTGAGCGTGATTGTAAAGGAGGAGTGACAGATTCCTGGAGCATACAGCTAGCAGAGTAGGTAGATGTAAGACAATGACAGCATGTTTGGGGTAGCCTCAAGGTTAATCAGTGCATATAAATAGCCAGTGATCAAACACAAGCTGAAGTGTTACAACAAGCATGGGATATGTTTGTTGTATCTAGGAGAGGAATTCATGTTAGTTGCACTCCCATGGTAACCTGTTTTATTGCTGGGATAAAATTACATTAATCACTCCTGGGCCACCTTAAGAAAGGTTTAATTGAGTAAACTACTTCCTGCTATACCTTTATTATAATAGTCAGAGAATACAGTATCAAGTGGAAATAAATCTAATAAGTCTTGGAAAAGTTTTGCCATGAAATCCAAATTCTATTTTTTATTAAAGCATTCATAGCTGTTGTAAGCTCATTTAAAAATCTCAGCTGTCAATCAAATATTGGGTACAGGGGGTTGTAGTCCGCGCTAGCTGGGAAAGGGGAGGGGGGAACAGCTGCACCGAGAGTGTGGACCCACTAGTCCACTTGTAAATAGACGTAAAACTGGATTTGGTGCGCTATATTTCCGAATGGCAATCTCCTAAAAATAAAATAAAAGAGGCCTCAATAGTGTATTAACTTTTATATACACAGATAATTGTGCACTCAGACCTACTCACATGGAGTTAGCGAGTGTTAAACAATTCTAATCCGTGATTGCTTCCGAGTCGGGTTGTAATCCGTCCTCTCTACTGTGTGCCTGGCGGGGAAAATCTTACAATAGTGTAGAGCGGCTGGCGTAAGGTGCAAGATAAAAAGTTTATGCGCTTACCGGACAAAGAATAATCAAGGCGCGTTCAGTCCTCTGGGGATAGCGGTCCGATGTAGCAGTCCTCGTGGATGGATTAGCCGGTCTGGTTCGCCGTTCTTACCAAATTCAGCTGAGAGATGAAGTTCAGCAGTAGGCGATGGATCCACAGCTTATCACTTCCGGAGGGCAGCTCTCAGCCTGTTTAGAAGTTCTCTCACTTGTTTTCAGCTCCTGCTTCCCCACGGCTAATCCATCCACGAGGACTGCTACATCGGACCGCTATCCCCAGAGGACTGAACGCGCCTTGATTATTCTTCGTCTGGTAAGCGCATAAACTTTTTATCTTGCACCCGCCAGGCACACAGTAGAGAGGACGGATTACAACCCGACTCTGAAGCAATCACGGATTAGAATTGTTTAACACTCGCTAACTCCATGTGAGTAGGTCTGAGCGCACAATTATCTGTGTATATAAAAGTTAATACACTATCGAGGCCTCTTTCATTTTATTTTTGCCATTCGGAAATATAGCGCACCAAATCCAGTTTTACGTCAATCAAATATTGTCTTCCCCTCCTCTATGCCTTAGGCAAAGAGGTCGGGGCAGACAATTACTTTAACTTTCCTTCAGCACTGCTCTCCCCGCATTCCCCGATCTCTTCACTCTTTAATTGTGTAACCAGGGCATGGATTCTGGTGCACAAACAAGATTCTGAAATGATGCAAGGATTGCGTTAATAAGTGTCCACAAAATGGCTCCTGCCTGCTTGCTATAATTATGAATTCCCATATTTATATAGTAGAATTAAAGTCAATTTTGCTTGACTAATGTGGTAAAATAGAATTTTGAATATTTTTTTGGGTGACTGGTCCCCTTTAAGGCTAGATTTTTAAGTCACGAGACTCTTCCAAATACATTTCCAATAAAGACATGTATAAGTGGCAGATGAAACTGCCCAGCTGAATCCAGCCGGTTTCATGGTGCAGTCATAGGCCAAATTACCTAGACAGTTCAACGTGGCCCTCAGCCAAAACAATAAAGAACTGCACGGCAAGCCATTTTCAAATAACTCCATAATAACCTGTTAATATGCCAATATTGTCCAACTGGTTTTGTGCTTTCAGGTTTCACATTAGATCAGATTCTGACTGTGCTAAACCCCCAAGTGAATAATAGTGGTGACCATATATTTTATTTTTTATATTGCATAACTATTAAAAACAAATGTTCCTCCCTAAACAAATGTATTCCAACCCAAAACTCTTCAATTTCTCAATAGACAGAATGTACATAACTGTGAGTTATACCCTGTGCATCATAAGATCTTTATAGGCAGGTTAATTTGCAGGAATGGAACTGCATGACAAGGCAGGGTAATGTGAAATAGCACTGTCAGACTGGACCTGCTAGGGCCCGACCCACCTGAGACCCCTCACACAACAGTTTGATGTAGGTAGTGGTAAACATTGTAAGTGCTATTTAGACGTAATTTATATTGAAAATATTTGTCCTATTAGGGGTCCCATACTACTTAGCAGGGACTTCCCAACTAAACTACATTAACTTCCTGGAAATTTTATTTAGGTGATTTTTGGCCACAACATGCCCTGATTATGCCTTGGCCTTGCCCGGTTTCCCTTTGAACATGTCCTGTCGTAATTCAATGACACCCCCTGGCTCTGACCCTGTGAGGGTATAAATACTCCTGTAAGACCTGGAAACATGGATAATTTTAAACAGAATGGGGACCTAATTAAAAGATATCCACGGTGCCACACCCCATGGCTCCTGCACCGAATTCCCAGCATGTCCTAAAGGCCCAACGAGTAAAATTCCACAATTTGTTGTTTTACCCCTTAACATGGGAGAGGGTCAGCCGGGCAAAAAAAAGCTTGTTCTCGCACACCCTTCAATTAATGTGGTCCGGTACACTAAGGCATAGACTCGGCGACCTGACTTCCAATGTCAGGCAAAAAAATCCAAAGGCACACAGACTGCTGCAAGCAAGATAATATTCCTCAATATATGACTGGGACAGGTATTGAACTCCTTTTACCCTTCATCGTGTAGGGTAAGATTTGCTAACTCCAGAATCTTTTTATCTGTTGCACACTTCCCTTAGCAGCTCAGAGTGATTTTCAGAAGCACCAGGGAGTGCTGGTCCGGAAACTATTGGTGTATACAAGATTACTGTGCACCCCTCCTTCTATCTAATTTAGCCTTGGAGTGCGGATACTCATTGGAAAGTTTTATATATATATATATATATATATATATATATATATATATATATATTTCGGAGACTAGGTGAATTATTTGGACTTTGGTTATTTTGGTATCACATCAAAAAGGTCTTTGATTTTTTCATCACCTCAATTTTATGCACCAATCATAATTGGGGGGGGGGTTCAGGGGGGTCCATTGGGCAAAACCATTAATTAGCTGAAATGGAAAATTATGCAACCGCTGCCATGCAGCACCCAGTGCTGACAAGAGAGGATAAAAAAAATGGAGAACTGTCTGAAAAGCTGCTGAATAAAAAGCTAAATAACTCAAAAACCACAAATAATAAAAACATGACCAGCAAATGCAAATTGTCTCAGAATTTCACTCTCTACACCATATTCAGAGTTAACTCAAAGGTGAACTACCCCATTAAAGTGTACTTGAAAAAGCCCTGATAATGTAAATGTTGCCCTGACCCCCTAAAAGGGAAAATATTGACAGCGCATGTCACACATTGGGCAAAACCATTAATTAGCTGAAATGGAAAATTATGCAACCGCTGCCATGCAGCACCCAGTGCTGACAAGAGAGGATAAAGCATGTCAGATTATCATAAGTGCCAACATAGTGTTGGCTTCCAACCTACGCCTCTGTATTCATGGGCACTGGAGCATTGCCAGGCAGCTGCTTAAACAGTGCTTGCTTTTTGCTTATTTAACCAGTGCAAGCACAATCTGATTATCAGTTCTATTAGCCACTTGGCTCTACTTGCTCTAATGTCTGGATAGTGGCAACAATGGCTGTGCACAAGATCCTAATCAGGAGCATGGGGGGGTTTGCGGAAAATACTTGTTCTTTTAAAGGGATTCTGTCGTGGGGAAACATGTTATTTTTTCAAAATGCAAAAGTAATATTACTGTCCCATCAGAATTCTGCACTGAAGTCCATTTAAAAGAGTTTTTTTTTAATTTAATTTTGAAATTTGGCATGGGGCTAGACATGATGTCCATTTCCCAGGTGCTCCCAAACCATGTATCCTGTGCTCTGATAAACTTCAGTCACTCTTTACTGCTGCACTGCAAGTTGGAGTGATATCAACCCTTAGCTTCCCCCCAGGTCCGGACTGAGAATTAAAATAGGCCGTGGCATTTTAGGTACACAGAGGCCCAATCAGCCCACACAGATGCCTAAACAGCCCCCACCAGCCCACTAAATACTGATTTTCTATGGCACCTTATAGCAGCCCCTCTGGCATTTGCCAGAACCCACAGTTGGTAGTCCGGGCCTGCTTCCTCCAAGAAGCCCATTTAGCAGCCTATCAATAGAGCAATGGGCAGCTAACCAGGTCGCAGCTACTTGACACCTCTGCTGAAGAATATGTATGCATTGCTAAAAGTGCTCTCTAGCCACCCTAGTGGCAGACATTAGAATAGCATCCAAGCCGTAAAAGCCCTGCTTTTTTTGGGTGCTATTCTCATGTCTACCACTAGATGGTAGCTAGGGAGCACGACTTGGGTTGTATTGAAGTACAATGAGAAGGGTAAAAACAATAGCTGTCTTAAAGCAGTTCCATCCTGAAGTGCTGGTGCTTTCTCAAAGCTCAGAATTGGGCACAAAGCACTGAGATGGCTGCCTCCACACCAATATTACATCTAAAAAAAATTAATTTGTTGTTCAAGAATACTATTTTAAATGGTGAATTATTTGCAATGTAAAGAGTGAAATTTAGAAATAAAAAGTAAATCATACTCTCCGGGTGCAGAGGACTGGGCAAACACTAAGTTAATGCATATTTTTACTTTTGTATAAAAATGTGCTTCCCCTCCAATGAATGTTAGTTAATGTAGAAGCATTGTAAGATAGTTTCTAAAAACTGCATCCCTGCAGTGCAGATTGCAGTTTCCTTGCAAATCATATATAAATATTTTGTATTTTATCAGGCAAAATCTTAGTCACCACAAGTGTAAAAGAGCTTACAATCTAAAGGTTTTCTAGCCTTTAGTTCTTGTTGAACTACAGTTGTCATTACCCCTTTAGTTGCAACCATTGACAATTGCTTATTCTACCAATAACCCTAATTGGCATTTGGCCCTTCTCCTTGAGCCCTGGGATTGTGGAGGATGAGAACTGCATTTGCACATTCCTTGTAATGTCACAGGGCAAGAGTAAACACATAGCTCCCTTTGTCTTTGGCTGGTGTGATGCCTGTCTCGAGGCACTAAGCAAACAGTGGCACACAGCCCCATCACCTAGCCCATGTTCAGGCAGGTGCCACTCTATTTGTTCATCACAAGTACAGTCCTAGCACTGTCAGTAAAGTGGTTATACAACACCCTGTTCTCCAAGGTCAGAATCAGCATTTCCATAGCAGTGATCCCATTTCCAGGTCATTGTCAATACCATGTATAATGTGCTCTAACTATAGACCCTAGTATGGCTAACATCGGTGCTATATCGGATTTTTGTTTGATTTTGTCACTGGGTCAATTCACAGTAGAACCCCCATTTTACATTTTTCAGGAGATCAGAAAAAATTGTGTAAAATCCGGGACAATAAAAAAATCAGGAAACTACATAATGCATTATAAATAGGTGGGACCAAAACATACAATGTAAAATGAGAACACTTAAATCAGGGGATGTTAAATTGAGGTTTCACTGTATAATTGGTGCAAGTGCTGAGAGGTTTATTATGTTTTATGCTAGAGTGAATTAAATATGCTAGTAGATGTACAAATGTATTTTTGCAGTGGGTGTCACAAGTTGCTCTATATCATTGCTGTCCAACTGCCCCACATGAAAGTCTGCCTGCTGTAGCTGCTTACCTTGTGTAAGATTTAAAAGGTATCCGTACTGAACTTAACTGGTCCCTGCATTGTTTAGACCTCAAATTCAGACAGTAAGCTCCTGCATTATTCACACCTAAAATTCCCCCTGCTTTGTTCCCACCTGTAGCACCTCAATTGTTCACCCCCCTCAATTGTTCAAGTCCTGTACTGTTCACACCTCATACAAACCAGCATTGTGTCACTGTATGTAGCACAGTATTAACTGTTCATCCTGGTCCTGCTATGTTTCCCTGTCTCCTGCTGTATTCTGCCTTCCATAAGTTCCCTGTGTGTGCCATACTCTGCCTGCCCTATGCTCCCTGTATGTGCCATACTCTTCCTGCCCTATGTTCCGTGTGTTATAATCTGCCTGCCTTATGTTCCCTGTGTGTGCCATACTCTGCCTGCCCCCTGGGTGTGCCATACTCTGCCTGCCCCCTGTGTGTGCCATACTCTGCCAGCCCTATGCTTCCTGTGTGTGACATACTCTGCCTGCCCAATGCTACCTGTTGAATGTGAGGGGTTTTTCTGGAGGTTAGCATTTGGAAATTGTTGTTTGGGCCCCTAAGGTGTTTAATAATGTGCTGGGGAGGGGGTGATGTGTGGGTGAACTAGGAGGCATAAGGATTCAAGGGTATGTTTTATTTTTGACTTTCATTTTTCACATATGAGTGACGAGTAATATCCCTGCAGCGAGCACCAATAATTGTGTGTGCAGGGCCGTCATCAGGGGGTCACAGGGGGGAAAGATGGCCCGGGCCCGCAAGGTTTTGTTTCTAAGGGGGGGGCCCAGCCAAGCTTCACTTACTTGATTAGCCGGGCCCCCCTGCTTTCAGCGTGCTGCACAGCAGCTCTGTGCACGGAAGCTTTTCTACTATTAAGATTTCCTGTAACCTCATTGGTCCTTTAAGAATAAGTCCCGGTAAATCTGCATTGGGATTGGATCCCCTTATCCAAACCCTGTACAGCTTTACCGGGACTTATTCTTAAAGGACCACAAGGGTACAGGAAATCTTAATAGGAGAAAAGCTTCCGTGCACAGAGCTGCTGTGCAGCACGCTGAAAGCAGGGGGGCCCGGTTAATCAAATAAGTGAAGCTTGGCCGGGCCCCCCCCTTAGACACAAAACCTTGGCAAGGGTTTGTAAGGGGGATTTCTAGTTGTTTTAAACCATTTTTTAATTAATATCACCATTGCTGCTAAACCTATAGTCCTTTTATAAAAATTTCCTACTGCATGCTGTATTAATCAAAATCAAACTAGGTTTTTATTTTTGGCATCATGAACATTCTCCCATCTAGTATTTGTGAGTATATTATTAAGGGGCTCCCCTAATCACTTGGGGTAATAGTTTCTATTCTGGCCAATTTTTTTTTTTTTTACTTGCAGGGGGGCCCTGATCACCAATGGCTTTTATAACTTGTGGGGGGCGGCTAGGCCATCAATTTTTTTTACTTGTAAGGGGGGGCCCTGCCACCAATGTTTTTTTTTTTTTTTTTTTTAAAAACAACTTTTATGGGGGGGGCCCCTGGCGCCAATGTTTTTTTTTTTAACTTATAGGGGGCCCTGATCACCAATTATTTTTTTTAACTTATAGGGGGGCCCTGATCACCAATTATTTTTTTTAACTTGTAGGGGGGTCCTGACCACCAATTTTCTTTAAAAAAGTTTTTTTTATCTTATAAGGGGGCCTGACCATCAATAGCTTTTTATAACTTGTGTGTGTGGGGGGTTACCTTTTTTAGCACTGATGTCTATGTGATCTTTCAACTGTAGTGTGGAGTGGGCGGGATCTGGGGTGGGGCTTGAGCGGATGGGGTTTAAATCAGGGAGTGATCAACATTGGCTTCCATTATCAGCCATCCACCAGGTGGGCCAGAAAAATTCTGGTCCTCGCAACCACATACGTTGGACAGCACTGCTCTATATAAACACTAGGGGCCAGAGTTTTGCAAGAGTGATGCAAAGTTTACATTTCTTCTCCTTGGCTTACAGTCACCTTCTTGCCCTACCAGGTCCGGACTGAGAATTAAAATAGGCCCTGGCATTTCAGGTACACAGAGGCCCAATCAGCCCACACAGAAGTCCAAACAGCCCACCAGCCCACTAAATACTGACTTTCTATGGCACCTTATAGCAGCCCCTCTGGCATTTGCCAGAACCCACAGATTGCCAGTCCGGGCCTGTGCCCTACTATCTTCATCTTGTCCTTACCATATTGATCTATTCTACTCTTTCAACCCACAATAACTACTCTGCAGAAGCCCATTCTGTGTTTGACCCCTGTAAAGACAGTTCTGCCCCTAGGTCATTTATATTTCTAGTGCTGGTACAAATGGCATGCCACACACACAGAGCAGCGCACAAGCCCTGCACTTAACCTCAGGGCCTTGACTTTTGTTATCAGTTGAGCATTTCTTTGAACCACAATACCTGTCTAACAAGGGATTCTGATGCATGAATTTTAGCAACTACAAAGGTCTCTTCTTCAAAGGATTAAACATGCATTGATCTTTAGTCTCAGGGCTGAGGCATTTGTCCTGGGCCTCCAACCTCAGGTTCTCTTGGCTACAAAATGCCCTTCACAAAAGTTTAAATTCCTACTGGATGATTTTTGTATTTAAGCTTTGTGTGCTGGAAGTTGTAATACAGCAGCTGGAGGGGAACATGTTCATAGCCCCTGACATGTAAAGGCGCAAATAATCCCAGAGAAGATAAGATATTATTAACACTTGTAAGGAAACTGTGTAGAATGTCATGTTCTTTGGTGGAGGAATCCAAACTATTCTTTGAGGGTGGTTTTATCAATAGTGGACTATTACACCTGTGGCTTATAGAGCCACCTGACAGATGTAGACTGTATATGGATACAGGGATGTCATTAAGACTAAAGGGTCTCAGGTTGTAGAATACTAATATAAAGTGGTACTTGACCTTCTGCACCTGCTATCCCAAAGCCACAGTCTCTTCACAGCCACAGACCCTTCCTAGTGCTACTATAGGTACCATCTCTTCCTACTATACTTGCTATCCCACCGTTACAGTCCCTTCCCAGAGGCAATTATACCTGCTTATACTATAGGTATCACATTTACCTTCTATCCCACCATTACAGTCCCTTCCCAGAGACTATTAACCCCACTGCTACTATAGGCACCATCTCTCCCTACTATACCTGCTATCCCACAGTCCCTTCCCAGAGACTATTATCCCCACTGCTACTATAGGCACCATCTCTCCCTACTATACCTGCTATCCCACAGTCCCTTCCCAGAGACTATTATCCCCACTGCTACTATAGGCACCATCTCTCCCTACTATACCTGCTATCCCACAGTCCCTTCCCAGAGACTATTATCCCCACTGCTACTATAGGCACCATCGTCCCCCGGGCGCTCTGCCAATGAGGCAGCCTGAGGCGCTCGCCTCAGGCGGCAGCACCAGATACGTTTCAAGGAGAGGCAAAAAGCCGCTCCTGTACTTTTAAGAGCCGAATTTCCGGTTTTGAAACCGGAAATTCGGCTTTACTAGTGCGGGAGAGCGCAGTTGCGCTCTCCATATTAGTGTTCCTGCCTCCAATGCCTCTCCTGCAGATGGGTAAGCCGGCGAAGGGACGGCATTTTGGGGAGCCGCCTCAGGCGGCTTCTTCACCAGAATCGCCGCTGCTGTCCCACAACCCCTTCCCAGAGGCTATTATGCCCACTGCTGTAGAGGAATAGAGATGAGCAAAATTTTTAATGTTAGGAATTTGTGGTGAAATCCCACATTTTGTCTATGTTGGCTGCAACAAAAAAAAAAGTAAATTTACTTCAATGCATTTTGTTTAAGAAGAAACAAAAAAACAAAAAAACATATAGCATTGACTTCAAATATATTTTGCATGAAATCAACCTGTAATTGAAAGCCCCTTGACTTCAAAGCATTTTTCACCAAAAAAAAAAAACCCCATGAAAAAACAGCCATTGACTTCAGTGCTTGCAAATTTTTCAGGAAAACGGGACAGATTTGCTCATAACTAAGTAAGTTAGTTATCTTTTCACACCTTCATGTGCTGCTTTGTAAGACGCTAGTGTCACAGACCCTCTACTATCCTCAGCTGCTGCTGTTCTGTTGTGACTGGCATCCCCCTGATACATATGGCTCCAATGTGGTTCCAATCTTCTGATGTCTGTCTAGTTGGGGAAGGATTGATGTGTTGATACTGTGAGCCTATGAAATGACAGGTTAATGAAATGCACACATGGAAAGAGGCAGGTGTACTGAGCTTGTCCAACTGAAGATCTAACACCTAAGAAGCTATAAGACCTGCAGGACAAGTGAGTGCACCTTGTGAGCGGAACGCCAGCTGCGTGTTGTAAATACCAGCTGATTAGTACCCAGAGGAATGAGGGAGATAGGAGGGGGCTAATCACCAGGTTCTTTGAAGGAGTTAATTACTGTTTGATGTCACAGAGATCTTTGAAATCACACCCATCTCAACCTGAGGATTGATCACTGTTGCTGGAACTGAAATGCAGAATCTTGCAGGGTGAGTGGGGCAATAGAAACCCTAAAGAAAGCTGCTGCTAGGTGGGATTGTGAAAGTTGAAGTTTAACAAGAGGGTCACAGGTTTTTCCTTACATCGGGGGTCTACTGATATCTCCTAAGAGCCGTGGTGCCAGCAGGAGACATATTATCTAACAGTTCACACTTACTTTCAGAAGACCCACATTGACACTCATGCACCATGTGGCCACTAAGTGTCTACAGAATTCTCGAAGAAAGCTATCCGAGAAAAAAATTGGGGTCAGGATTGCACAATAATTATTTTCTCCACCTGTTTTCCAGCAGGAAAGTTTAGTGCAGGATGGAAAAATTGGGTGCACCCTGCTCTGCTCTTTGCACTAAGGGCACAGGTCTTCCCTATAAATACAGCAATACAGCACTGTATTCGGGAGGGTAGGGTGGGGCAAGGCACGTATGTATCCCCTAATCACTTTTTCTCAATTTTGCAAGAGGAATTAAAAATTAAGCAGAATTAGCCCTGCCACATATTTTGTGTTGCATTTTACAGGTAATCTGTCCCCTCATGTTGTATATTCTGTTTTATTTGTGCGTTGGCTTGGTATGGGTGTTGGAATTTGGGAAGAGGGGGTGGAAGATACCGATAATACCAGTAAGTGAGTCAGCATGGTGGCAAGCCTGCCTGGGAGCTGCCTCTCTCCAAGGGGATGCCTGCGTGTGTATGTGTGTGTCTGTGCATGTGTGTGTGTTTGTGCTTAGCTCTGAGATACATTGCTGGCCTTGTCCGAACATGATTCAGCCTTCAGTAAAATCCTATGATATCACATATGGCCAATTCCACATTGAATCCAAGCGGGGCTGAGATCAGGTTTTGTTTTTTTAGTGATCTAATAAAAACAGAAACAGTTGTAGATACAAGTGAAAGGAGAAAGAACGTTATTAAATCTCCCCTGGGCAATTAAGACAATTTATCCAACTATCTGTCTGCCAAGGCCAAATCAGAAGGCAGGCTATGTCTTCTAAGTGTGATTAAATATACTTTTTATCATTTATCTATCAATTATCTATGTATCGTCAGTCCATGTCTGTCCTGTGTCTTTCTATGTCTCTTGTTATTTGTCAGTCTGCTTCTTTGTGTAAATACATATTCTATTAATCTATTTATTTCTCAGTCTGTCTATCAAGTAATTACATATTTAGACAGAACCCACAGCAAAGGTATATTCTATTGCCTTGTATCATTAAAGAGCTCATTAGCCTAATACATTGAGGACTAGAATGGAGACTGAGACATGACAATGTTATTCCAGCAATTTGTGGGCTGCGTAAATATCTCAATGAAATAATGGAGATGTTGGGTTATTATTGCTTTTACAGTCCTGTCATTTGTGTCTTGAGTAGGTATCCATAAACTGAGGTACCCAGTCAAGATCTACCACTCAAGTACTTACAGTGCTACCTATGTCATTGCTAAGCCAGAACTGTGATCCACCAATTTGTGTAAATGATGCACTATCCAACTAACCAGCCCCTAGGCCTGGGTGCAGTTAGCAGTGGGTATAACAGAGGGGTATTTCTGTAAAAGCTTTCCTTTCTTCCTCAGGAGTCTTCTTTTTTCTGTGCTCGGCAGGCTCATGCAGGGCCGACATTTGAAATCACGAGGCCCCGTACAGCAAAATGTAATGGGGTCCCTACCCAGCCCCCAAGCCCCACCCAGATCCCGCCCACACCAGAGTAAAATGTCCATACATACAGTACATCAGCGGTGGTCAGGGCCCCCTATAAGTAAAAAAAAAAAAATTGGCACCAGGGCTCCCCATAAAAGTTTTTAAAAAACATTGGTGGTCAGGGTCCCATTGAAAATTAAATAAAAACATTGGTGGTCAGTGGCCCCATATACAATTTAAAAAAACATTGGTGCCAATGGTTTAATGAAAAAAAAAAACATTGGGGTCAGTGGAACTTACCTTAGGTTCTTCTTCCTTGTCTACTGGGAGATGGTTAATTCTTCGGCTCTTTTCGGCTTCATATCTTTCCGCTGCTTCGGGTCTTTCTGCCACTTCGGGTCTTTCTGCCGATTCCCGTCTTTTTGCTGCTCCGGGTCTTTCCCCGCCGCTGATCCGGGTCTTTCCGCCGCATCTTCCTTCGTCACTTCAGATCTTAAGAGGGGCCTGGCTTTTTTGGAGAGTGCAGCATGGCTGACCCCCCCCCCCTTTTCACCTCAGACTTTGCCGGGCCTGGGACAACTGTCCCTGCTGTGCCCCCCTGATGGCGGCCTTGGGCAAATGCACATTAGAGTGAAAAGCTGGCTCATTTTTAAGTTTGGCATTTCACTTTACTGCGCATGTGCCTGATCGGCTGGAACTAAGAGAAGGATGGTGACGGTGGACTACTGCAGCAATTCCCTGATCTGGTAAGAGCAGGAGCACCAACCTGGGTATCAATTGGGCTATTTTATGGTGCATGGTGCCAACTCCACATTCTTGTAATAATTCATGTACATATTTACACAGGTTGAATGAGGTTTTTTCTCTTCCTGGCACCCAAGCAAGGCTTTCAGTATCGTTGAAAGAATGCTACAAATGTTACAACATGCTCACAGGAATAAAACCTGCGTTTTTTATAAATGTTGTTCTTGCTTTCTGTTAAAAGGTACCGTATATCTCATATTTATCTCCAAGCACATTCGCAAACTAAATATAATGTAAATGTTATAAAAGGTAAGAAACACTTCAGCTTAAAGTGATGATATCAGTAAGAAATAAACACATATTTGTACCCAAAAACAAAGTTTACAGCTATGTAATATAGCACAGTTTTGGGGGGGGAAGTATTTATTTTTTCTGTAAAAAAAGGTACGGTGGCTTTCTATGAAATGTATTTCTTGTTACTAATGTGACCGTTTGAACTTCCCTTCTGGCAAGAAATAACAGTCCTGTTCAGCTTTATGATAGGAATTTAACATTCATTTAGGACCATATTATTTGTTTTGGAAAAAAAAAATTGCAGGATCAGTTTCCCTTTATCTGTTTGTTTACATTTACATTGACTACCCTGCTGCCCTGGGATGCCTGTAACAATGCATTCTGGATAACCTGTCCCATATCTGTACTAGGAAAAATCAATATATGAGGAGACGTGAAATAGTACAGTGTTATTTAATTCTATTTATAGAATACATGGAATTAGAAAAGTATATAAGGGATGACAGTATGCCTTTCTACAGTGCAGGAACAAACTAGGGCTCTTATCTTATTAGTATTATTAATATTATTATTAATAAGATGCCTGTTCTTTGCCCCTATGCCATCCTAATGTTATAGAAACAACTACAACTGCTTATGCTAACCAAATCAAGTGCAAAAAGTTGTTTGGCTTTTGCCAGCATTTTATATATTGGTGGAACTTAAAGGGAAACTAAAGTCTAAAATAGAATAATGCTAGAAATGCTGTATTTTGTAAACTAAACATAAACATGGCAGATTCTGTGTATCGCTAGTCAGCGCTGGCCCGTCCACATCAAGACTCGCCACACTTATTCTTTGAAAAAAGCGGCTTTTATTCGACTTGCATAAGTGATAACAGGCAGTGGGTAAGTGGTGCGAACATAAACATGAACTTACTGCATCAGAATTAAACAAATGATTTATGTTTTCAAAGTTGGCCACAGGGGGCTGTCATCTTGTAACTATGTTAAACATCTTTGCAAAACCAAGACCATGCATATGCTCAGTGTGGTCTGGGCCTCAGGTGGGAGGTTAAGATTAGGGATTGTCATAAATTATCAAAACTGCACAAGTCAAATAATATCTACCATTGAAGCCAATACAGCAAGACTGATTAATAATCAGAATATGCAGACTGCACTAGGTCTGCAGATACAAATCTCTACACAGTTGCCAGCTGCTTTATAGGGAAACAGAGCTGCTCAGGTCAGGGATGTAAGCTGTTGAAAAGTATGATTGTTTCCCTGCAGTTAGGGGCCGTCTGAAGTTTCCTATCTACAGCATTCAGAGCAAGTAAAACGAAGGGGGAGGAGTTTCACTGCATACAGTCAGGTTTATTATAAAAATAGTGCACATTTTTTTATTAAAGTATAGTGGAGATAGATTTCTTTTTTTATTAAAGAATGTAAAAATTGGATTTTATTTTTTTCCACTAAATAGTGACTTTCTATGGCAACTTCTCTGGCAATTACCTGAACTCTCAGACTGCCAGTCCAGGTCTGGAGTTAAACATCTGATCCCATCCCCTATCTTGCTCACAATTTATATCCATAAGCCAGGAAGGCATAATACCTGTCCCCAGTGCCACAAGGCAGTAATGTTAACCACCGTGCCACCCTGCTCTCCTATCACTTCAGTCTTTGGGAGGAACTCCACAGGCAATTTCGGCACGATCCGAAGTGCTGCGTCACGTCGGATGCAACGGAAATAAGGTAAGCGATTGAAATGTTGGATGGTGTCGCAGCTTTTGCATCCAACAGTTATTTCGCTTCTACACCATCCAAAATTTCGATCTGTTACCTTATTTCAGCGTTTTTGCGCAGCGCGTTGGCTCTCACTGAAATCGCCAGTGGAGTTCCTCCCTTTAGGAACATGAATCTATTTCTAATAGTTCCCTCCAACCTCCACCAAATGGTGAAATAAAGATTCCTTCAAGGGAATTTTTTAAATATACTTTTAATTACTATTCACAAAAGCAAATAACTTACAATAGAATTACACACAAAATCTAAATATACATTTTACAAAGTCATGTTCTTTGTTTTTTTTTTACAAATTGCTCTTCCCTTTTTTCAGTGCATGCAAGGGAGACTAGTTTGCCTGATGTTATACGGTCTTTTTGGATCCTACAGAGTTTATAACACACAGAATGTGAATCCAATAAATACTACACAATGAAAGAAATTGTAATTCTATGAAACTTTTATACAATATACAAAACAGGTCTATTAAAAAGCTGTCTTCTGCTGCATTGTAAATAGTCAAAACCACCAGAATAGAAAGGGACAGACAGGTACTGCTTTCAGTAGGAATTACACTTCTAAAATAACTTTAAAACCACTGAACATTTGTATTGAATATATAGTGGAACATTTCATACTGTAGCATTTCATTTTTGGGTTGACATCCCTTTAAATCCTCAGCCACTTCAGGTTGCTATACACCACATTGAAGCACTGCTAACTGCACATAAAATAGAAATAAGGTGTGCCTACTTGCGCCTGACACGCGTACCTGCATTCAAGATGCGGTTAAGAGTGCTGACAAATTAGTGTACAGGTATGCGGCTTTTGTGAGTTCTGCATACATTTAACTAAGCAAGAAACACCAGTCTGTTCATGCCCTTTACGTATTACTAAACTTGCAGTTGTGTTTGGAGACAATGATTGCTTTAACTCTCAATACATCCAATTTCCTTATCTGCAAAAACTTGCATGGGACTGCAGGACACTATGGAAAGAAGGTGGTTTCTTTCAGGTCCATTGTATTTTACGCAAACTGACAGTGAATGGATTAGTCTAAAAATATGACTGATTTGTCCACACTTGTGTGTTATTGTTCATGGGGGAAATGTTGGGTATGGGTCATTATGAAACAATTTGTTTCTGCTTTTTATAATTAACCGGCGCCTAAGAAATGGAGCCAGATGGAGTATAAAAGACAAGGAAAATGGCATTCAATGAGGGTGCCAATTTGTTCAGCATACCCCAGTGTATATATTTGCTATCCTAGAAAATGCACCAGCCTGTGGGCATTTCCCATTGAATGCTACACCACCATCTTTCACTGTAGCAGGTAAAGCTTGCATTTGTAGTATAATATCCTTCTGCACAATGTCATATCAAATCATCTCTCTGAATTAATTTAAGCTCCGCTGATGGTAGGAGTTTTATTCAAAAATTATATAAAAAAAAAAAATTAAAAACATAAATGTAAAAATAGCTTAAAAAAAACAGCTCCAGCAATAGGATACTAAACATACTCATTTAATGGTGAGCTGCTGCTTTATGGTAAAATTAAAGCTGAGCTGCCTCTTTAAAACAAATGCCAGTTGAACTCTGTAGCTAGAGTATTATATTAAAGGGCATTAAAGGCACAACATCTCGGTTTTGGGGCCTTCCAAACATTGAACAACCACAAAAACTCAGTCATGTAGTTTGACAATTGGACATTGAAATCACTCACTGATGAAATTAAATATCTACATTTTTAAAAAATGACAGTTTGGATAGTGATTTGAGAACATATCCTTGCTAAGTCTCTGTAAGAGAAAATTGTGTTGGTTCTTTGATATATAGGAAGCGCCTTGCCCCTGTTGATCTGTACAAATTCATTTTTATTGCTGTGGCTACACTGGGACTAAACTACATCCAAAAAGGTAGTGTGGAATCCAAGCAGCCACATTTTGTTAGCAAGCAAAAGTGCACAAGTAAAGTCTACAATGACAACAAATCAGAAAGCAGGGATGCAGGCTAGCCAGCTGCCCACCTGCCCCCCCCCACATGTATGCGTGACTGCGCCTGCATGAGAGTGCATTGATGGCGAGATTGAGGCTGCTACAAGAAGAGCCAGCAGTGAGAGGGCAAGGGGCAGGTCTAGGGGTAAGTGATGGAAGAGAAGCAAGCCTCTTCTGCCTACCCGTAGTTCTGGCCCTGTGGGGCAATGACTGATTGCAGTTTTAAAATATGTCTATGCAACTTGTCTTCTTCCTAAAGTTTATTGGAGCCCTGAAAATGATTTTGCTGTGGGGCCATGTATCTTTTAGTTCCATCACTGGGATCACCCATATTTGAAACAGGACATGTGATGCATTGTTCCCTCGAATTCCTTCTCGGCTATGTGCGCAAAAAATACTTTTGTGCGCACAATTTAAACTTGTGGGAACATGTTTATAAGTTGTGTGCGCAGGTCAGCATAAATGCACAATTTTTGTGTGCACTGGGCTCAAAATTTGTGTGCGAGAGCGCATAGCTTAGAAGGAACATTGACATGGTGGCCACATAAGATAAAGGTACCTCACTTTAATACTTGAGGGCCAAGTAGATCAGCCAAGTATTGTCCACCCCAATGTGGCAATGGCATATCAGTGAAAGAGTTGCTTGTTTGGTGACTTTGCCAAATGACCAGATTTTTACATGCACGTTTACTGTTGCAGCTGTCCGTAACAGTCCTTCTGAGTAGTTCCGTATACACTTTTAAATGTCACTGGATACCTTTCCTCATATTTTTATATGTACTGTCAAAAACGACATATGGTCTTTATTTCACACTTCTTGTCTTCGCCACAATTCAGGTTAGCAGCTTACACATCCAGTTTCAGGAGATACCATTTTCCAGCAGTCCCTTTTGCAGCTGTAAGTAGTAATTTGCCCACTGCACTGCCAGAGCAGAATTGTAGGCGGAAGCAAGACTAGTGGCGGGAAAGTTGCAGTGACACGGCACAGGTAAGCCTCTCTTTTTTTTTTATTTGCAGACGCTAACCCACTCAGTGATGCGACACTCCTCACAAACCACATAGCAGCACCAGTGGAACTTGCAGTTGCACCTCTCACTGCGTGTTTGCCGCAGGATATTGTGCCCCCGTCCACAGCACAGGCTCTCACAGTTGTCCAGGCCTGGGCTAGTTTTGTTACATATCCGTCCCTGGGTGCCCGCTGAGTCCAAATTTAGTTCTTGCTCGCAGAAGTCCGGCGACTTCTCAAAGTATACCAAGTCGTTGATGCTGGCTCTCCTGCGGAAGGGGACCGGAGCCTGCTCCAGCTGCCCAGTGTTTCTGTTGTGAGGCTTTATCAGCGTTGCTCCATAGAACCTGTCCTTCAGCAGAGAGCCAATTATACGAAACTCAGGGGTCACCTGCCAACAAGTCTTCAGCTGGCAGCTCCCGGACGTGCCGTGACACTTGCACTTTCTCTTCATGTTGTCTGTTACAACCTGGCAAGAAGAGAAAGGAAAAAGTGGTCAGTTCCTCTGTACAAATCCACTTGGGAAACAAAATGTCTCAGGGTTAAATCAGAGCAAAGGGAGATGCAGTGACAGTGACAGACTGGGGTCACCCCTCTGCAAAACCATAGACAGAGGTACCTCAGCTATCTTATGTTCTCATTAACATTCTCTCTTTAAATTTGTTCCAGTCATTCACATGAACTTTTCCCTTCCTGCTTCATTTCCTTAGGGCTAGTCCACACGAGGAGATTCAGGGAGATTTTGACGCCTGGCGACTAATCGCCTCGTCTTTTGAGCGACTATCTCCCTGAACTGCCTCAGCGTTTTTCCCGATAGGCTACAATGAAAAGTCGCCTGCGCTAATGCACACACGGTGATGCGTTTTCTATAGTCTCCTGAAATTGCCTCACTGAGGCAATTTTGGGCAACTATTGAAAACGCATCGCTGCGTGTGCATTAGCGCAGGCGACTTTTCATTGTAGCCTATGGGGAAAAACGCTGAGGCAGTTCAGGGAGATAGTCGCTCAAAAGACGAGGCGATTAGTCGCCAGGCGTCAAAATCTCCCTGAATCTCCTCGTGTGGCCTTACCCTTAGGGGCAGAACACCCTTTATGGGGTCATGGCCAATGCACTTCTAAGGGTCTAAAAGCTCCTAAAGCCATAAAACTAATAATTCGAACTACCCAGTAAGTCTGGGGTGGCCTTTAAAGTCCCACTTACAAAGGATCCTGGCATGTAAAATCTCATATCTGTTCTTGGCCATGACAGGGAGAATACTGCAGTTGCCAGGAAATCTAGTTTATAGATCTGTTGCATTGGCTTAGGGTTAAGAAGTAGAACCATGGTATTGATATGGTATTTAGGTCAACTGGCTGGATAAATGGCTGTTGGCCTTGTGAGTTAATGTCACAATAAAATACTGTCTGTGCTTTGTGTATAGTTGGAAGCACACATGGGTGTGCCATACTTTTACACCTGGGGGAACAAAATCCAAAGAAAACCAATGATAGGAACCAAAGCCAAATGGCACTTGTCTAGGGCTGGAGTGACAGCTGAGGGAGCCAGTGTTCCTAAGCTAGGAGAGTGACTCTTATTCTCAGCAAGTCTGCCCATAGGGGGAGTTTTTCTAAATGTTGCCAGGTATCTGTCATCATGTATTTGTACATAAGAGAGGCTTTGAAAATTTATGGAAAGATGCTCCAAGCAAATTGGGATGAAAAGCCAAAATTTCCTTGACAGGGCACAGCCTAACAAGACATATGTGCTCCCAAGGTGAGGGTGGAGGTCAGAGGTAGGTCGAGCAGGGAGGGGGGTCAGAGGTCACCAGGAGCTAAGCATTAAACAGGTCGCTTTGGGCTGGATTAATTAAGTGGCTGCCAAGTTTTCCATAACCATAAAATGTAATTGACAAGAAATATTCTGTCTGGGGAATGAAATACTGAACTGTAACCTCCTACACCCCTGGAGGGATTTCCCCACAGTGGACCTTGACTGTCTGATGATAATTCACTATTATAGCTATTCTTACAAAGGAATTTTTTGGCTTGCACAATGCAGAGAGTACACCCCATTGAACAAGTAAAATGAAGATTTTGATGTACCCAGCATGCAGACGCTTGAGCATGTGTATACTCTTGTGTTACTTTGTACTCTGTAAAAGTGGTTCTTAAAATGTGGGTTCGCATCTCCCCCTTCTTCCTTGGAGGTTTGGAAAAGTAGCAGGGTGACCTCAGCTTGATAACCAGTTAGGGTAGGAGTTGGGGAAGTTCCTGTTTTTATATACACATGAAAGCCTACCTAGATGGAACTATGACTAAATGACTGATAAGCTGATATTTTTCTATATCTGTAACCTTGGTTTGAGCTGAAGGGAGTCGGACCAAGGGTTGTACTGCTAAGGGATGCTTGATCTGAAAAAGTCTTGCAATGGGTGCTAATAAGATGAACTTATCAACTGAGTGGATATTTGCCATATTTATCACCCAGGTCTGGCCAATTTTAACATTTGACCCAGATTTGGCCACCAGGCCAATTGTAACATTTGACTCCTAGGTCAAAAAGTTGAATCACAATAAAGGCCTATGTAGACCCACTGGGGTCTTAAACCTGCACAGTAGATACATAGCTAATCCCAGGCAGGCAGGATGTGTTGAACCCCATGCAATAACTAATATGGCAACTAGTTGTCTGCCTGGTGTACAGCTAATTTAAAGGTACAGTATCACCAAAAAAGGAATGTGTTTTAAAATAATATAATGTACAGTTGCCTTGCACTGGTAAAATTGGTGTGTTTGCTTAAGAAATAAAGTTTATATAAATAAGCTGCTGTGTAGCCATGGGGGCAGCCATTCAAAGCTGAAAAAGGAGAAAAAGAATAGGATAAACAGTAGATAAGAAATAAGCTCTGTAGTATACAATGGAATTCTTCAAAACTTATCTGTTATCTGCTGTTTATCATGTGCTTGAATGGCTGCCCCCAACTATATATATAGTTGTGTTTCTATAGCAGACACACTGATTTTACCAGTGGAGGGCAATACTACATTATATTGTTATTACTTTAAAACACTGTCCCTTTAAGTACACATTTAAAGTAATAACCAAGAAAGCAATACCATTGTTTGATTACTACCAGTTTTGCAGTACCCTCCATAAAATTCCGCTGCATCCCAATATATCTACCAATGATAATGCTTCTTCCCAGCATTATATCAGCCATCTTTCTGTTATATGTATGAAATTGTGTTGTTTTGGCTTGATAATACTGTAATCAAACATCAGGCGTGAGGACATACTGCTATTCAGTGATAGTAATAACTTTCAGCTCCAGTTGAAGGAATAAAGCTGTGGAGTCAAATGCTCACAAATGAGATGTGATTAATTTGCCTTTTAATAAAGCCGCTAACCCTAAAGAGCTGGACTGAAATATTTATTGAGCAATATAGCTTTAAGAATGCAAGGGAACAACAGCTCCCAGCATACCTTAACCCTTGATAATAGTTTTCAAATATTTTAAAATAAGTTGGTTTTTTTCCTGCAACCCCTATGTAAAGTTTGGTTGTGCAAATGTGTTTAGACCCCCATGAGCAGAAATTATGCTTTATAAATGGTTTATACGATTATAAGTAATTATGAAAAACAAGTATTATTCATTATGTTGTATTTGCTAAATCTGTTTCAGAAAAATTCATCAGTGCTAATTATTATACTGAGTGTGTTTAATGAACTAATAAATGTGTCCCCTGAGAAAATGCTGAGAACTTCTACTACATAAGAAAGGCCAGTTGGTCATCCAGTTTGGGTAAAGCCAACAGCTTTGGGGATACAACTTAGTTTGTACCTTGAGGCTTTATTTTGGTACAGTAATTTTAATTTTTTATGCATGTGCTGCTGGTTAGGCATTCTATTGGTCTCCATAAAATAGTTTTTATAAAGCGCCATCTTTCCAGCTATCCCCTATAGGGTTTAGTTTGCCCTGGCTTGAAATAAAGTAATGATAACAAATAGAACTGCACAAATGTAAAAATGGGTATGAGATCTACTGTAATATTTCAAGCTCCTTGAAAGGGTTGAAATAAATAGCCTTGGCGTAAGTAACTGCACGAGGTATGCAGGAATCCATTGTTATTTCACAAAGGAGCCAACATCTCCTGTCATCTTGAGTGATTTATTCTGCTGTTTACAGCATCAAAGAACATTGTTTACTTTTTTCCCAACCACAGTTTGTGTAACGTGGCAAAATCTTGTCATGGACTGGTATTTGGGATAGACTCTTTGGCAATCACACTTTCCGCTCTATATGACTATTGTTTGTTTAGCTAACAATATATTTCCCATGATGACTGATACAGTGCTAGTTACTGAAAAAAGGAAAAGTTTAAGGATTCCAAAAGTTCGGTCCTGTAGCCGTTTCTATTCCGTTCTCCAACCGGTATAAATCTATACAAATCCAAATTCTGTGAAACGGCGCTTCACAAGGAAGCCCAGGAAGAGACAACAAGAAAAAGTAACAAATGTTCCAAAATATAGTGTAGTATATTTTGTATATATTTGCCACCTCTCTGTGTGATCACTCTATAATATTCAATCTCACGTAAAACCCACTCCTTCATTCAACAGACCGTGGTTACACGTTTTTCTTTATCCTTGATGATCCACCACCAAGGAAAATGGGTACTGTAAACTTTAAAATAGTTATATGCTTGTCTTGATGTTCCCATAGTATTGTTTCCCCCAGAGTCCAGGCTCTATCAGCTTATACCTCCGATTGTGTAAACAATTTTCACATGATTAACAAAAAAAAGTATAGCCACTTTTTATAATTGCTTATGGCAATAGGTTTCTATGGGCATGATTAGTGGTTCTTATCGAAATCAGTATTACAGGTATTGGATCCTTTATCCGGAAACCTGTTATCCAGAATCATCAAAATTATGGATAGCTGTCTCCCATAGACTCTATCTTATCCAAATGAATCAAATTTTTAAAAATGATTTTCTTTTTCTCTGTAATAACAAAACAGTATCTTGTACTTGACCCTAACTAAGACAGAGTTAATCCTTATTGGAAGCAAAACCAGCCTATTGGGTTTATTTAGTATTTATATGATTTTCTAGCAGATTTAAGGTATGAAGATCAAAATTACAGAAAGATCTGTTATCCGGAAAACCCAAGGTCCCAAGCATTCTGGATAACAGGTCCCATACCTGTAATTGTTTAACAGGGCAAGCATGTAAGAGACCAAGAAACTGATCAAGGAATTGATAAAGGGAGAATGAACTAGAATCATAGCACTACAAAAAAGAAGACCAACTGCAGATTCTCATCATCATACTAAAGTTAATTTTAGGGTGAAATACCCCTTTCCACCCCTTTAGGGTGAAATACCACTAATCCATATTGTACAAATCCTAGTTCAGGTGTTGTCTGTGATACAAATACAGGGAGTCCTTAAATTACATACACCCGACTTACATACAACTCACACTTAAGGCCCCCATACACGGGCAGATAAAAGCTGCTGACAGACCAAGTTGGCAGCCTATCGGCGCGTGTAGAGATCCACCGACAGTGTTTCCCGATTGATATCTGGCCGAAAGTCGGACAGATGCCGATCATGCAGGTTCGAAAATCCCATTGGATTGCGGCTGCATCATTTCGTTGATGTGGTCACGTGATCTGACCGCCCATTTGGCCTCCATTCTGATCCGATTATTGGGCCCCCGATATTGCATACTTCAATGAGGGCATATCGGGAAGAGATCCGCTTGTTTGTTGTCATCGTCAAACGAGTGGATCTCCCTGTGTATGGCCACCTTAACATACTGGGGGGGGGGGCTATTACAGTAACATACTATGCATACCTCCCAACATTTTGGAAGTAAAAAAGAGGGACAAAAATTTTTTTGCACCTAGCGCAGCAAAATTTTCTGACCACACCCCTTTCTGTGGCCACACCCCTAATTACCATGTTCATTTTACAAAATTTGGCAGGTTATGAATGTTTGAAAATAATTCTCCTTATCTAAACTGTTATTTCCAGCACAAATGAGGGACTGCGGGTTGAGCTGTACCTCTGAAAAAGGGACAGTTGGGAGGTATGTTTTATGGTTTGCTTGACTTTTATTAGCATTTAACTTTAATCAAGCACCTGCCCAATCTCCTCTGGTGTGTGTTGTCTACTACAGAGCACAGAAAGGTAAAAATAAATACTTTGTTAAGACAAACATCTGTCTAAGTAAATGTACTGTATATGTTTCAACTTGCATACAAATTCAACTTAAGAACGAACCTACAGACCTATGTCATGCTTAACCCGAGGACTACCTGTACATATAACTAGGCCCCTTTAATAACATCTTTTGAGACCACAACTGTACCCCAACCTCGAAGTGGTTATAACTGTAATGCTTATGCACAAGTTTCTTTTCAATTGTATTATGTGGTTGAGAGACTTAGTACACAGATACTTTCATAGCCAGCACGTTCCAGTAATCTTAACTTTTACAGTTACTATTTGGCTTGTCACTATAATTTGTGTCTACGGCTCTTGGCATCATGTTACACGCCAGGGCTCTTTATTTAACCCCTCATTTCATGGGCAAAGATGCAGAACAGTGCTCTTTGGTTCCTGCAGCTGGGGCCTTTCAGTGATTTATAACTGTAGTTCTTACAGGTGGTTTAGATAATTATAGATGAGGATCATTAACATCAAACATAGTCCATGAGATCCAATACTTCTAACAGGAAAAGATCAGAAACTTTCAGATAGGCCCGCCCTATTCAGAGCTGGGGCAGGCGTTGTGAGCAGAGAATAGGGGAAGAGGGGGCGAATGTCCCACCATGTATCACTATCTGAGGGTAGAAAGGTCAAGATCAGATAAACTCAAGGGTTTCCGCTCGTGAGACATAACAATTCTGTGAATGAGAGACACCCAATTTGTGTCAAATAATGAATCCACAAGGCAGGACTGTGATGCAATCACTTTATTGAGTTTGCGCTTCTCTGTCTTACATTATGCCCTTTGTCAGTGAAAAGCATCTGTCATTAGAGATTCCAATAGACAATGTTATGATCTGTTGTTAAGTCAACAACTACTCCATATTATATAGATGATTTTATTATCTGCTGGCAAGTCAACAGCTAAGCCATGCACTGTATACAATGTTATTATCTGCTGGTGAGTCAACAGTTAAGCTATGTTCAATAGACTTCTTGTTGCTGGCTGTTGGGTTAAAGGAGAACTAAAAATGATTATAGCTTGAAATGCCTTTTTTATATATTGAACTTATTGAACAAGCTTTAAGGTTCAGCATCTCTATACTAATAATGATCCATGCCTTCAAAGATGTCACAGGCGTTTCCCATCTTGGATTTTGTCTGCGACACGCACATGCTCAGTGTGCTTTGAGCAGCTGTTGAGAAGCTAAGCTTAGGGGTTGTTGCCTGTCATATAAGCTGATGCTACAGGAGTTGTGAAGTACCAATAATTAGTTACTTATCAGCCTCAGCCTTATATGATAAAACGTATTTATATTTAGTATCTTGTGTGTGTGTGTTGGTCCATAAGCTCAGTAAGTGACAGCAGCACAGAGCAAGTGCAGTGAATCAGCAGAAAAGAAGATTGGAAACTTCATTATTGCTAAATGACTGTGGTTGTCTTGGGCTGGTATAGAAGCCTAAAATATAATGTACACCATTTCGGCCCTAGTTCTTTTATTAAGCTTTAGTTCTTCTTTAAAGGACATGTAAAGCCTACCTTCTCCTACTTAATTTTCCTTGAATGTCGGTCCTGGTTCCTTTTTCCTTAAACTAATTTTGCTAATGAATTACCTTGTGATTTTATAATGCTAGCACTTGCATAAATTATTCATTTTGAACCACACCCAGTCGGCGACTGTAAACATTTGAGCACTTGCACTTTATAAATTATTGGAATTTTGAATCTATCGCTTACAGATGCAGTATATAAACTAACAAGTTGGCACTGGCTATTTTTAATACACAGAAAAAGCAACTCTATGAAAAGAAGATTGGAAACTTCAGAGTCATATTTGGAGGCACAGATCATTATTGCTAAATGACTGTGGTTGTCTTGGGCTGGTATAGAAGCCTAAAATATAATGTACAATATTTCTGCCCTAGTTCTTTTATTAAGCTTTAGTTCTCCTTTAAAGGACATGTAAAGCCTACCTTCTCCTACCATGTATATATGTTCAGCACATCTTCCCCACCAAAATGGCATAATTTGTTCTGCATATAGTCCCTTTATTTGCTAGCGCTATCACATTTTCCTAAAACAAACAGCAGCTTATAAGCAACAGCCATTTAACTTCTTATCATCAGGGACATTTATATCTGCAATGAGCACAGAGCTGTCAACTCCCCTGATTTTTTTTAGGGAGTTAACAGATTTTCTGATCTGTCCCCTGGTCTCCTGTTACTCTGAGCAGAGTTTATATGGGAACCAGCAATGCCATGTCTTAATTGACTGCTAGTCTGGAGGGTGTGGTTGAGAAGAACTGAGCATGCTCAGTGGCCAACAGCCAACGTAAATTCCTGAGGGAGTGGGTGAGTAGGATAGAGGAGGAGAAGGAATACTGAGTTATTAAGGATGTAAGGATGCTGCAGCCTTACCATTATCCTTTTAACAACCAGAGTGGCAGATGTTTAAATATTTCAAAGAGGCTCTTCACTGATTATATTTTTGTGTGGGGGATTAACATCTCCTTTAATAGCCGAACCATGTATTGTAGAGTGAACAGCTAAGCCATGTATTATAGACAGTGTTATTGTCTGCTGTTAAGTTAGCACTTATATTAAGGCCATGGCACACAGGACTGGAGGCAATTTCTGTAGTTGATCTGGATTGCAGTGAGAACTAAGTTTTACTTGCAGCAATTGGTATTTAATGGAAATACTTTTTCAGGTGATTTGTTGCCAGTGTCCCTGTGTGCCATCACCCTTAGGGTAATGGACGACGGGGAGATTTGTTGCCCACAATAAATTGGCACTACAGTGGGCGGCAAATACCCCGAAAATCTTTCTCCACTGGCAATAAATAAAATCGCCAGTGGTAAAGTGCGTAGGTTTTGCGATAGGCAATTTTAATTATTACTGGCATTTTCGGGAGATTTGCAAAACTGCACAGATTCGCCCATCACTATTATTATCTGCTATCAGTTGGAACAACATTTTCATGGCTTGTGTTGTAGTGGATGGGCTGCCTGCAAATAATAATCCTCTCAATGGTTTGGGAACCTTTTATACTTCTCAGCTACATTCAGATGTTAGAAGGTGTTGGAAAGCCAAAAGTGTGAAAAAGTGGTCCTGGGTTTTTAATGAGCTGTTTATTAGATCCATATGGATTTGCATGCTGTCCACAGAAGATCTGGCCTGTTCCTAACAGTATTTGTATGTTTAATGTATATTGTGCATTAAATATGTGCTTTATAAATGTGTGTTTATGATAATAATAATTATAATAAAAATGTATGCAGCTATTTGTTTTAAAGCAGTGGCAGCTTATCTTCCAGCTTGATTTATAAACAACATGCAATTTGCAATAGGGATAGCTCAAAACTTTGTCCTCTTCCTTCTGCCGATCTCTATACAGTCTCTCAGTTGTATCAAAAGCAGATTATCCAATAATGATCAATGCCCTAAGGCTAAAAAGTATGAAAGTAATGCACTTACAATTGTGCTACAAAATGGTGATATAAGTTTAAACATAAATACTACACTATATATTTTTTATTTCCCTTTTTTATTGTTGTATGCCTTCGCCAGCCATAGGATGCTGATCATTATTGGATTATCTTCCAGCATGATCATGGATGTCCTATAACATCTCAAAGAAGTAAAGAGGATGTGGCATTGTCAACAGGAAGCGTTCCCCTTCTGACTTTCCCACAGTCCATCAGTATAATCAGCCCCCATCTCTGGAAAAACACTATGTTACACAAACACTGCCTGTGCACTGCCTGTTTCACCCAGAGTAAAAGAGACAGAACAATCTATACATTCCAGCCCACATACATGCTGGGAGATTTATTCCAACAAGAGGCAGTCTATTTGGCATCCCTGATGCATGTAATGAAAGTAACAATTTTTACACAACGCAATTATTGGTTCTTTAAACCAAGTCTCACCTGTGGCAGCGAGGTCCTGGGCAAAAATGATTTATATAAAGTAGAACTATCCAGCCTACAGTCATTGAGCTTTTGTTGAAAAAAAGAATTTTAAAAGGCTTAAGCCCTTAAAAAACTAATTTGCAGATACATGCAAACACCATTGTTGTGTTGTTGTTTTATTAAGGCCAACCCTCTCACAACCTTCTTCAAAGTACGGTAAGGAAAGCAAAACCACCAACAGGCCAGCGGCTCATTCAGCTTCATTGGGGGATCAAAGTTTCTTTCTGACACCCTGAACACATTTCTAATGATTATTTAGTGATAGGAGTCCCTTCTTGATTGAAAGGCTTCCAGTGAAATCACATAATTCACCAGGCATTCAGTTCTCAGCTGAAAAATGTACTAACCTTCCTGCCTTAAAGAAAAGAAACTTTTGCTGTACTGATAAAGTCAAATCTCTTCTCCTCCAGTCTCAATCAATGGGGTATATTTATCAAAAAGTGAAGTTAGAGATCACCATAGTCCACTAGAGTGAAAAACCTCCTCTCTCCTTTCATTTCTATGGGATTTTTAAAGGCATATTTATAAAAGGGTGTACTTTCATTTTCACCCTTTGATAAATACGCCTTTAAAAATCCCATAGAAATGAATGGAGAGAGGTGGTATTTCACTCTAGCGGACTGTGATGATCTCTAACTTCACTTTTGGATAAATATACCCCAAGGATCTTTTGTAACCTGCACTGATTAGTTAAAGCCAATTCTTACCTGCCTTCCCACTCTGTTGTTATGAAGCCTCATGCGGGCATGAATGTCCCTGAACAACTCCCGAGAGTCCAAGAATTCTTTGGAAAAACGTTCTCCATATTCCACATCGGGACTGCAACCTCCCCATTCCCAGGAATCTTGGGGTCCTGGGGGATCGGCAGGCAAGTGTTCCATTACGCCATGTACCATGCCCTTGCCACGGTTCATAGCTTCAAGCTGCAGCCTGTGCAGCTTCGCTTTAAAGGCCTCCTCATCTCCTCGTCTCTTTTCATCACAGCCGCATGACTTCAGCTTGCCCATGGAACAGGCATTGGAAACAGCGTGCACCACACCTGCAGCGGCTATAGCATATACATAGGCACTCTCCCGAAAACCTGGTAAAGAAAAGGAAATAGGAAGTATTGGATTTTTTTCCATCTCATTTTTATACCCGTGAGTTGGATCTGCCATATTAATTACCTAAACAGGTAATTATGGAATTGTGGAATGTTGTGAATTGTCATTGTTTTATATGGAGAGTGTCTTAGGATGGGAGCTAACCTTCTGCTTGCTTATATTGGGGCCAGTCATCTGCAATCTAGTTGTCTCTGACTGCAGTTAGTGTTGACTCTATCTGGAATAATGATGCATTCTAGTTTAGAAGGAGCAAGTGATAGGAATACGGCAGCTTCCACATATACACATAAACACAAATATACAAAGAAAGACAGTACTTTGCACACAAAAGATTAAACCTTCATTCTGTACTGTCTTAACGGGAGCAGCTCTCCCACATATGTATAAATAAAAATTGAGAAGAAAGTTCTTGTACACAACAAACTATACTTGTGCCCTGTACTTATCAAGGAAGGTAAACACAAATTTAAGATCATACATATTTTTCAATGAAAAGCTTTTTTAAAAATCTAGCAACATAACTGTATGGATATTGCTGGAAGTTATGCACAAGAGCTGTGAATTTGACATCTCCCACTTAGTACAGGAGAATGCCAGAATGTACAGAATATTTTGAGCTTTGAAGACCCATCACATGCTATCACGCTGTCTAAATTAGTAAGCATCATTATTCCAGATAAAATCAACACTAACTTCAGTTACTGGCATTGCTTTATTGTATGGGTATTGTCCTCAGGAATTCCATGATAATTTGCTGGAAATGCTGCATATTCTGGATACTGCCATTGTAACAGATATGTTGTATAGTATCCCACCCTGTGTGTAATGAAGGCTCTGCCCTTCCCTAAGGTCAGTACACTGAGATTGCTTGTAAATTCTGCTATTTACTGTTTAATTCTGCATTGAAAAGACTTACAGCGTTTATATCTGTATTCCTCTGGAACACCTATATTTCCAGTGGACATGCTCGGCGCACCCCCTAGAGTGCAGGGTACCCGTGAGTGTGTACATAAATAACAATGCACTCATAGGCAGACTACAGCACAAAAGCAGAGCCCAGGCTGTGTTAAAGATGCACCATGTACGAACCTCTGGAAAAATGGTCGGGCATACTGGGAGAAATAAGTAAATAGCAATATTCTATTAATTAATTAATTAATTAATTAATACAATCCTTGGGCTTTGATTGCCCTCTAATTTGTGTTTGAGGTTATAAGCAACCCTCAACCTAATGGGTATAGCAGGTATTTGTTTTTTCACTGCTGCAGTTGTTTTAGAATGAATTCTTTACGTTAATCCTATTTATCGACTCAGTGTTTACTAACCTTCCTGTGCAAAATGCGGCTCTGTTTGTCTTCCTAATGCCTCCAAAATATACTGGCCCCAACATGTCTCCCCTATAACCCCTCCACCTCCCTTTCCTTACTCTGCCCACCCCCCTTTACTAACCCACCCCTGATTTTTGCAGTTAAACTAGAAATGAACCTGCCCTTCCGCTTAAAAGCAAGCGCAAGGCACAGTCGCTCACATATCCCAACTTGTTTGTAATTCTTCTAAGTCATTCGGCAACATCTTGCTTGTGAAAAAAAAACATTCACATATAAAGTATGGAAAACTGAGAGAAGTAACAACACTGACATCTCCTGTATTCCTTGGTGTCCATCTATTCTATCGTTCCTGGAGTGCAAGTACACTGTGGTTCTGCTAGTTACAAAGGGCCTTTGGTAGAATAAAAGAGTCTGAAAAGTCAGCATTCTAATCTTGATGGGGCAATTTACATAGGAAACTCGTGTGTAGCAAAGAATAATGTGTGCTATAGGGAACTCGGAGTACCACTCATGTATTATAAGGTATAATGTACCCCTCTATTTAAGGATATTGGACATTACCGAGGGGTTCTGTGGCCATATAAAGACATAAGGCTGCAGGCTGAGTTATACAGGGAACTGGAGTACCCCTTATTATAAGGGATAATGTACCTCCTCTAAACACAGATACATTTTCTTCCACCTGACTATATTTAGCAAGACTTGTTCAAGCAAATTGATCATCTGTGTGAAAATTGTCTGACCATTGTCCTGTGTGTGGGCACCTAGGTCAACAATTTTGATTGACAGTTGTACAATGATACCAGGATGCTTATAGTTTATTGGAATAGAAATCAAGACAGGTGGTGCACTAGAGTGCTGGTGCAGACTAATAAGCCATTTTGCAATTCTAAGGTATGTACATCATACATGAAAAGCAGTGTCACAAAATGTTTTGTCTGTCAATTCCATCTGACAGGTGGATAAGTTAATTTTGATTGCAGTTGTTTATCACCACAGGGCAGCAGCAGTTTCTTCTAAGGAGAATAGTGACTTAATTTCTTCCTACCCTGCTAATTGCCAAGATCAGAAGCAGTCTGTGCATGCATGTGTGTATGTATGCGTGTTAAAAACTAGTGGTGCCTGACAGGAGTATTATGGCTGCAGGACAGTCATCACAAATATAAATGCAGCTTCTGTTAAAGGATATCAAGCAGATTATTCCTTACATTCCTGTGGTCTCACAATCGATAAAAATATCAGACCAACAAATAATTTACAGCAAGGTGGACGCATGGCTGGGCTGATAGCAAAATGTGGGAAAACAGGATGAAATATTAAGAAGGTCTTGTCAGTTCAGATTAGGGTTGATGACCCCGGACACGCACTTTGTGCCAATTTGTGGCACAGAGACACAGGGCACATTTTTTCCCCTTGAGACCACAAAAGCCATTAGCCTGAGAAACACAATTATCTGACTTTGCTTAAGTGTTCGCAAGCTGTTAAAGCCAAACAGTGCCCCAGTTAACACCTCTGGGCTCCCCTCTGACTCTCCTTATTTCTTCATCACCACATTGTTGCTGGCGAGTACTGGAATAAGAACTCCACAAAGCCCCAGGTCCAGTCTTATGTTGCATTTTATCAGCAACACTAGGATTGCACTTAGAATTAGAGTTCTACTCTCATCAGACACATAGCAGAATCAGTTGTTCTTTGTCTAGTCTAATATATTGGTGATGCCTTTGTCAGATATAGTTATCAAGAGTGGGATAGATAAGAAACCTTAGCTGTGATAAAGCAAACAAGAACACCAAACTTATAAAATTTGGATGTGTACGTGAAAGCTGAGCTTTTTGAATATAACTGCATATTAAACCTTATATTAAGATATTTTAAAAGGAGTAATTATGTGCTTATGTGGTGACAGCACCCAGTAAAAGTAATTGTTTAATTGCAAATCTTTTATTTTTATAGGATGCCTGATGATCCCTAGGCAGGCATTTTACCCTCTATGGACACACATTGGCTATACTTTCAACAGAATTGCCATTGCTCTTGGAAGAATTGTCTTATAGGGGTCCAAAAAGGGGCATCTGCCAGAGACCCTGCACTTTATGTGTCCCCTTAGAACAAAGTGTTGTCCAAGCTGCAGGTCTTCAGTCAACATGTGAAGGCCAATGTGGACCACAAACATGGCTAAATAGTTCTAGTCCCTTGCTTATTTGATTCTAAGTTTGATGATAAAAATGGGGTGAACAGTCAGTTGCTCTTGGGAGCTGCCTAGGCTTCTGGGAGTCATAAAAAGGGCAAACTTCTGCAGGCCTGGAAATTGCTAGATAGCACCTTGTAAAATAAATGTAATTTACAGTTGTTAAGAAAAAATTGACTTGTCTTTAAATCACAGACTTGGCAGGAAGAGTGCAGATGTTGGCCTAATTTTGGGATGTGATTTATGATTTGGGAGGACACCCAGGAAATAACACCTTTGGTGCTGGCATCTGTTTAGGAGCAGATTTCGTCAGGCATTCCAAACACGTTTGGAAAATTCTCCTAAAATATTTCTGCTCTATGCAGTAAATGAGTAATCTGCAGAGTTCTCACCAGCCTTTGTTTACGATAACTACTACTACTGAGAATGCTGGGAACTGTGGCTCAGTATTAGCAGGTGAGCAAAACCAAAATCACTAACTGTTGCGAACCAGATTAGGGAGGTTCTGGGATGAGTGGGGGCCTTTCCCTTATTGTTGCTTATTATTACTTATTATTACTCATTATATTCAGGGCTTCGCCTATTCATCTTCCAGTCGGTCATTCAAACCATTCCTGGTTGTTAGGGTAAATGTAATCCTAGCAACCAGAAAGCTGCTAATATTCCAAACTGGAGAGCTCATGAACAAAAAGCTAATTTTAGAAAATGTACGAAAATAAAGACCTCTTAGTATTAGGGTTGCCACTGTCTGGTTTTCACACTGGCTGTGGGGTCAAAACCGCCTGCCTGAATTTCAGAAGTCTAAAGTCTGGACAAGATTTTGTACTGATTGACGTTGCAGTCAGCCAATCACCTGTGGCATCATAGCCCTACCCTCTGACACAATCTTGCCCCTAAAAAATAAAGGTTAAAAGTGTACAACCCTTTTAAAGTCACATTTTTGGAATAAAACCCGTGTTTCTGACTAACCCATGTCAACTCACCTCGGCTGAAAACTGCGCTGTCATATGGTATCTTATTCTTTGTCTCTAGGCTGGAGCAATTCCATCGGTGATCTTGGAACTGGTATTGGCACTCGTGGATAGCAATCTGGATTCCCTGGATGGCAGAGGCTGCAACATCTGGGTGGCGCATGCAGACTTCCATCTGGCGACGGGTGAGGCCTGGTACAGTCAGGCACACAGTGTTGGCATTTAGGACTGGCTCTGGAGGGATTTTCAGCCCTAGAATTTCATTTGTCAGTGACCTAAAGAGGAGAAACATGGAGAGTTATTTGCAGGAAACAAGAATAAGAAGGAAAGCCACCTTATGTGGCAGAGGAGTCAGGATCCACCCCTGTCTCTGTAAAGAACTGCAGTATATGTCTGCACTTTAGAAATTAGGAAGAGGAATTCGGACACATCAGGGATTACTGGTCCTCTTCAGGCAATGGGAATCTCCACCCTGTCCAGTCAATATCTGTTTGAGTCTTCATCTATCAATCAGGAGGTTGTCAGTTTTGGGCAAATATATGGGCCACTGTAGCTGAATTGACAGCCGCTGTCTACTTATGTATAGCTACCTTAGGGGCATAGAAAAATGCATGTTAAACTCACAAAAAGGCACTTATTTCTATTTAAAAATCAGCATATAAATGCAATATATATGTTTTGACACCTTCAGCATGCATTTCAAGTGTAAGGGCCTTAAGCCAGGAGAAGCTGTGCATTAATGTATATTACACCTATGCCTTATAAGTAAACTATGACCGTGAACATACTCATTCCATCGGGCTCCCTGCTGTCGTACCTGTTATCTCCCCATCAGTCACGCTTCCATAAGCTAACTAACTCATCAAATTCTATCAAAGCATAACAACGTAATTTAAACTGTTATCCCAGGTCTAGAAACGCGGCTGTGAGGTTCAAAATCATTCAAAGCGAGATAAACTGATAAACTGATAAACTGGCACATTCAGATTAAATGATGGGTATGCAGATGGGTTATCAATTCGCACAAGTTCCAGATTTTGTAGGTGTTTATTGACCTCACTGGTTCAGTTTTATCACATGACACAAATTGAATGGCTTGGGCAAAACACTTTTATTGAGAATATACAGGCAAGCGGAAAAATCAGTTTATGATATTTTATAAGTATCATCAAGATTTCACATACTTATATAAATAGATAAATATATAGGCTTAAAAAAGTCTTAAAAGGGACCTGCCACCCTAAGAAAAAAATCCAAATCCTATTTTATGATGTTAGTCAAAAATAAACTCCACTTGCACTATATAAATTATTTAAATTTTGTTTCTCTAAGCATTGGAATTCACAATCACATCAAGCAGACAGGCGCCATTTTGTGGACACTGTTATTAAGGGAGGTTTTGCATCATGCCAAAATCTTATGTGTCAGAATAGGGCACACGAAGCTCATCCCTATGCACTGGCTACATAATTAGATGGTGAGGAGGGAGGGGGGAATGTGAGGAGGGCAGTGATATCTAGAAAGAGCAGAATCGAAAGTGAAGAATTGAAAGTGAAAGTAATCGACTCGCCCACCTCTATGCCGAGGGGCAAGCAACATGTGATTGACAGCTGAGACTTTTAAACAAGTTTATAACAGGTATGGATGTTTTAATGGAAAAAAGGATTTGGGTTTCATGTTTAATTTGAAAAAAGGCTTTTATTATACAGCTTTTTATGTCTATGTGACGGGTCCCCTTTAAAAGTGCAGATAACCAATATATTCTCCTTTTGAAGTAGAACAAGATATTACTCAGACTGCAGCAATCCTTAGTTCTCATTAAATATGGCAGTGGACTTACCAAAATACCTTTCCGTTATATTGTGCCCTTATAATTACGTGCGGAGTATAGTACAAATCTCTTGATGTGTGTATTAATAAGATGCGTGCCTAAGGAAGCTCAGTGTCGAGCAACATGCTTAGCAAACAGTTGAACTTTATAATATTTTCATAAAGTGTATCACATATGTGTCCCACTGTGGAATGCATGTTGTGTAAGGAGAAGAGGCCATACTGAGAAGGAGGCTGTGTGAATGTAGATTACAGCAGTATATGGTGTTGAGTGCCAATGGAAAGCTGTGCCAATAGCCCAGTTTTGATTGAGAGACCTGTGGACATCTATTGTGGGTGAAACTGAACCTTTATTCAAACGTTTCAGCATGGTTATAGTGACTGGGGGTTACCTTGAGTAAATCGCTAATGTTAATGTGTGGACAGCGTACGTTGGTTGGAAGTAGGGATGCATCAAATCCACTATTTTGGAGTCGGCCCGAACCCCCGAATCCATCAAAAAGATTTGGCCGAATACCGAACCAAATCCTAATTTGCATATGCAAATTAGGGGTGGGAAGGGGAAAACATTTTTTACTTCCTTGTTTTGTGACAAAAAATCACGCAATTTCCCTCCCCACCCCTAATTTGCATATGCAAATTAGGATTCGGATTCAGTTCGGCCAGGCAGAAGGATTCCCTAGTTGGAAGTGCTAATTCTTGAGGAGGACTTTTTATAAAGTAAGTTCTGCCTGGGTAAGCCTGCATTCTTCATTGCATGAACCTTACAGTGCACATATACTGTTTGCAGATGGTCCCTGATGATGTGTCAGAGGGTAAAAGCTGCTATTTGTTTTTGGAAATGTGACAGTGCTGGTGAACAGAGGAGATGTACGTAATACAAACCATGCTATTTGGATGAGGCAGATGTGCCCAACTTATATACATGTAGGAAAATGTAGGGTTTACATGTCCATTAAGGTGCCATTTTCATGTCTGCTCCCAATTTGAGCTGCATTATACCCTCCCTGTATAGTTGCGAGGTGGCAGTGTACTTTTCATGTCAGTGCTGGGCCTCTCAGGTAACAAGGCTTGTGGAATGTTTAAAAAAAATAAGCATCAATTATGCAGCACTGCCTGACATTTTACAGAGATATTTTGGGGCTTTTATCTACAAAAAGCCCTTAGGTGCGTTACTCCTGTAGTTGTGTATTGCGCCAGTTAAAATAAAGATTTGTTTCTCCCAGTGTTGTTATTGCACAACTGGGCAACATAGTAGCTGATGCCTGTGTTATTGTACAAAGATACCATTGTCTTGTCACAAACCTTTTGTAAAATATAAGGAGTATCCAGCTGCCACTTTTTATTTATGATATCTGAAGTTGTTGAAACACGACTGATGTCTGACTTAATAGTAAATTGAAATGTAGTGCGTTGGCTCACGCGGGGCATTGCTCACCATTGTTTGAGCCATCAGGGTACAGGTATGGGACCGGTTATCCAGAATGCTCAGGACCTAGGGTTTTCAGATTAGGGGTTGTAGAATTGTTTTGCTTCCAATAAGGATTATCAGTTGGGATCAAGTACAAGGTATTATTTTATTACTACAGAGAAAAAGGAAATCATTTTGAAAAATGTTAATTACTTGATTAAAATGAAGTCAATGGGAGATTGCCTTCCCATAAAACAGTAGTGTTTTTAAGGGAAATGACACAGTGCTATATGTAGCTCAGCATTTTGTTGTGGCTACTAAACACTAGAAAATACCCTGCTGTAGACAATACCGGGAATGCTGAAGCACTCAAATTGCCTATCACTCAGTAATGCATTTGCATGCATATTTCAATGATTTCATTCAAATGGAAACCAAAATAGCTGTTATTGCTTCAATCAAAAAACAGTTATTATCAGTGTCATCTGTTAAAATTAGTTTTTTTATGTCATGGGTTATTGAAACTTGTATATGAAATAATTTAGCATTATTGAATGCCTCTGGAGACCTCAAATTAAAGCATGTAGTCTAAAAATGTTCCATGATAAAATGAATCCTGTAACTGTAACCCAAATCTTGTACTAGCCAGACATATGGTGCCAGTTAGGGGTGTAACCATAGAGGAAGCAGACCCTGCAACTGCTCAGGGGCCCAGTGGGACATTGACTGATACATGATTTAAAATCATTTATTGTAAAATATATATTGAAACTACTTAAGTGGGCCTAAAATGATTTTGCTATGGAGCGCAGTGACTCTGGTTGTGTGAGTTTTTTATTATATTTTTTATGCATATATTCACACTTTCCCCCTTTTTTCAGTGAGCATACCTCTCCATTGTTTAGCTTACTAGAGTGCAGCGTGCCTGGATCTGAGGTAAAGAGACTGCTTGGGGCTATGGCTGGACTTAATTTTTTCTTTCGAGCATGTCTGACAATGACACTACCAATGGAAGCAAGGAAGGGACAGGAGCGCGTTTTGAATTGACTTCCTTGAAATAAGATTCCCTAGCAAGCAAGAGCAATGTTTGGTGTGAAACCAAAAGAAAAATAAGATTGAAGCTCCGATTTCCCATGTTAGCTCTTTTTAAAAGGGATGGAAACCCCCTGAATATAAATAAATATGCCTGAAATGCTGTCATGAAAAAATGTTGCAAATGTATTTCTTCCTCCTGATGCACAACCACTGCTACAGTTCCGGCACCAATGTGGCGGCTCAGGGGTTAAAATGCAGAAGGCTTCTCTGTGTGTAAGGTGTCCCTGCTTTTTTTTTCATTGGGACAGGTCAGCTTCATAAATAGGTTAGCCAAGAAATGTTTCAGAGCCAGACCAACTCATAAAGTTCCTGATATTTGTGGCAGTATATACACGAACACCTCGCTCTTGCCCTACATAGAGCACACAGCTGAGCAAATTTATTATATATATATATATATATATATATATATATATATATATATATATATATATATATATATATATATAAAACATAATATTCAAGAGAACCAGCACTCCCATATATAAAGAAAGGTCCCAGCAGGGACTGAAACGTTGGATACTGATGCAACGGAAATAAAAGAGAATTGTTTTTTTTATATATGGGAGTGCTGGTTCTCTTGAATATTGTGTTATATATATCTTAAACCTTGCACCCCAGCTATACAAGCCTTAACAGTGTGCCTTGGAGTGTGGATACTCATTGGACTGTGATATATATAATATATATATATATATAATTATGTATATATAAAATGAGGAAGGATTTTTATCAAGGATATATATATATATATAATAGAATGCTGATGCACACCAGGATTTTTCTTTAAAAATTGCTTACTTTATTTGATCGCCTTTTCGGTCCACGTCTGGGACCTTTATTAAGGTCCCAGACGTGGACTGAAACGTGGATCAAATACAGTAAGCAATTTTTAAAGAAACAGTAAGCAATTTTTAAAGAAAAATCCTGGTGTGCATCAGCATTCTATTATTATCTCAGTCCAGTGAGTATCCGCACTCCAAGGCCAAAGTGTGTAAAGGGGTGATCGGTTAGATTATGTATATATCCACGAATGTCAATGAATCCATGAAAAAGTTCCCAACGAGGACCGAAACATTGGATTATGGTATAATAATAAAGAAGTGAATTATTTATACATGGGTGTGCCGGTTCATTGACATTATATATATATAAACTAGGAGCTATTGGGGTAAGCAGAAGAGGCTTCGCTAACTGTGCCCCCTATATTTGAGCGCCCTAGGCAGCTGCCTCCTTTTTCCAGCTGTAGTTCTGGTCCTGAATGTATCGTATTCAAATTGGATTGCTGACAGGGCACTATACTCAGAGCTACAAGTTCTGTGCTGGGCTATAGGTAACTGTTGCATCCCTACGGAAACCCGCACACATGTTGAACAATAAGGAAGTTCAGTGAAGTGTCAGCTATACTGCAGGAGGAAAAGGTTTTTAAGGGCAGTGGCACACTGCTAGATTTGTTGCCTGCGATTGTTTAGACGCGGCTTAGGGTGACAAATCTCCCAAAAATGCCTCTTCATTGCTGGTAATAGCAATTGCTTGCGGTATGTCCATCTAAATCGACCGAAGTTACCTCCGGAGGAAGCCCACAGCCGCCTCTAAATTACGGACAACAAATTATGTCATGTTCCACTGCCCTAAGGGAATAAAACTGTAAAAGTGCTCAGTAGGGCACTTTGGCTATACTTACTTTTATTTTTTAGGGTTTGCTTCCCCTTTAAAAAATATGGTGTGAGGTGCTAATGTGACATTTTTGGAGTTTAATCTATGTATCGATATTAAATGTGGTAGTCTGCAATGTTTTTTTTCCCTTGTTTAAGAATGCATGTTCTACCAGTGCAGAGCAAGATGGCAACTTCCGTTGACACATTGTTTTATTGTATTCATGGGCTTGAGATCAAAGGGAGGCCATAGCCCATCACATGAAACAAGAGTCCAGCCAAAAATAGCCGGTGATCCCTTTACGTCCTGTGATTCTCTGATCAAAGCCCAATCCATGATGCGCTTCCTCCGCTCAATTTATTTCTGACATGCTTTATTTACGTTGAGTTTTTCCGCAGCCTCTTTGCATGGGGCCATGAGTTCCCCTTTCTAATTACCATTCCCTACACTTACTCATGAAGGGGCTAAAGTGTGGCCTTCGTGTGGGTGATGAAAGGAGAGGGAGTGAACTGGAAATCAGGTGCTTATCTTTGAAGTGGGCAAGGGCTTGATGCCTAGCACTCTCTGGGTGACCTTTCTGTTAACCAATTTATATCCCGTGACCTCGTAAACTTTCTTGCTGCCATTCAAACAATTACTGAGGTGCAAGCACTTGTTTAACTCTTTTAACTCTCATACAGATATGGTCAATTTTGTAAAGGGAAAATGTAACTTGTTTTCAGTTAAGGCTTATATTATTCAGACATGCCTTTAAACATCATAGAGTTATAACACACTGTGTGTATAAAAGCTCTTTCTCTGTTTATTTGTATTTATATATAGGGGTGGGAGATGCTATATTGATTCATTAAACAGTACAGTATGAGGATAGAGCTAGTTGTCAATAACATTCTTTCTCTGTATATTTGCATCTATGTATATATGAGTAGATGCCATATCATTTCTCTCAGCAAGTGTATGTATGTATATATATATATATATATATATATGTATGTATATATATATATATATATATATATATATATATATATATATATATATATATATATATATATATATATATATATATATATATATATATATATATATATATACACACATAGGACTGGGAGATGGGGAGTACTTCAAGCAATAATATAATGACATATCACAGTTGCAACTAACTAATTTATACCCAAGGCTTATGTAAATCCCAAAAATTCATAAAGTGGGTAGGCCTTTAGCTGAATTACAGCTCTTAGCGTTCTTAGCGTAGGCCAAAATATCTTCTGAGAACTGTAGTTCTGCAACAGCTGGAGTCCCCTGGTTTGCCTGAGCGTGGCCTATATTAGTGCAGCCCATGCACAGAGATGCATTCTGCGGGTCATTCCAGTTCATGGGCCTCTTGGCATGTAGTTGGAATTCCAGAATACACCTTACTGCAAGGGGACAGAATTACGGGTTTCTTTATAGAAGGGCAATAAATAATGCCAAAGGGAAGGGCAGATACAAAAATTGGGACCAGTCAGACTGGAGAGCAGAGGGGCAATTACCCTCAGGGGTCGTGGGATTTTAATGAGAAAAGGGCATGGGTTAATCAGGCCAGTGCAGTAAAATCTACATCTGCCGCTACAGGCTCTGCACAGCATGGTGGGCTTCCCTCGGGGGCTCTGCAACCACCCCGAATGGACTACCCAGCGAGGAAAACTAGAAACCACCTTTAATATGCCCATACTTGTACAGATGATATCATACAAAAGAAAGTTATGTACAATTTTCAGTAAGTGTTTGTCCGCCTACGAATCCAGCTTGATACCCATGTACTTTGTATATTGGTCAGATTTGGTATGAGGCATTTTTAAAAATCTACTCTGTTTATGCACAATATCAGCTTTTTCCGTGATACGTCGTAGCTCCTCTTTGCTTCCTGCTCTTTCGATCATGTGACTGTTCTGTCCTGTACAAACAGAACAATATGTAGGTGGACCGTACTGTGTATGGTATTCATTTGTTTGGTCGAATAAGGTGTTTTGTCTGCACATCATGGCCTCCTTTAGATTAGGGCCTGATGGGGCAGAAATCAGTCTACTGAAATCTGCAGGCTGATGTCAGCCCCTGACCGCTAGCCGAATCTTGTCTGCTCATGTCCGGAAGCCTTGTTTCGGCTCTGGATCGGACAGACTTGGCCAATTTCAGATCGAAAAGCAAAGTCTTGTGTATCTGCACCGATTTCAGCAAGCTGATTTCTGCCCCGTCTGGCCCTAGCCTCATGGTGCTGGCACACAAAGAGATTAGTCACGTAGTGCATCACATAGTGACACACCAGCATTTGCAGAAGATTAGTTGCGCACTGCAGTGAAGATTTATTGCGGCCAACTAACCTTCTTGTATTCCAGCACCTACAGAACAAAACTTAATGTGGTTTCCTCAGGCTCTGCATGTACGAGTGTATCTGGTGGTTCCAAATGGACTTGCTGCAACATATGCCCCCAGCCCAAATAATGCCCCAGTGACTATACATACAGAATAACATAGTAAGTTTAGATTAAAAAAAAGACGTTATTGAAGTTCAACCTTTTTGTCCAAGTAGATGATACCCTTCTGGCATTGAAGGCTGCATACCTTCTGCATTGATGGTTCACTGAAAATATCTACTGGTATGGGACCTGTTATCCAGGATGCTCGGGACCTGGGTTTTCCCAGTAATGGATCTCTGTAATTTGGATCTTTATACCTTAAGTCTACTAGAAAATCATTTAATCATTAAATAACCCCAACAGACAGGTTTTGCTTCCAGTAAGGATTAATTGTATCTTAGTTTGGAGCAAGTACAAGGTACTATTTTATTATTACAGATAAAAAAGAAATCATTTTTTAAAATTTAGACAAAACGGAGTCTATGGGAGATGGCCATCCCGTAATTTGAGCTTTCTGGATAACGGGTTTCTGGATAACTGATCCCTTACTTGTATTAAAAAAAACGATCCCCTAAAAAGTCCACTTTGCTTTTGGCGCATACAAGTCTCCTCATTTACAACATGGGTGAAGAATCTGGGCCTCTTGTAGTTTTGTGGCTATGAGAAATGGACTGAGATGCTTGAGTTTCTGTGCTGAGGTTTTGCTCTTGGTATCCTATAAATCATTATGTTTTCACAATGCATAAGCAAGCTTTACAAAAAAAATCCTTTATAACTGCCGTGCTCCCTGCTTTGCTGAGAGCTCACTGGAAGTTTGCATTTCTTAGCTACCATCTATATTCTCAGCAAGAGTTAGATGTTAGAGAAAAGTGAACCCTTAGAAATGTAACAAGGCTAGGGTCCCTAATGTTCTAAGCAGGGATGTTCTACCTGCAGCCCCCAGGTGTTGCTGCAATGCAACTTCCAGTATTCTCAATGAGTTTTTGGGAGCTGCATTTTAACAAAGGTTGGAGGCTGCAGGTTGGACACCCTCAATGTACATAGGGTATTACATGAACATTGAAAACACTGAAGCAAAATATGACTTTTTTCTCTCCCAGCAGCTCTGCATAAAAAGGGGGCGCAGCTGTATTACCGTTCATGGTAATACATGAGCCGTTCATGGTAATAACATAAGCCCATTTTGTGCCACAGCCAGCTCTTTGAAATATGTCACATATTGCAATGCTGGGAGCTGTGGTTTAGGTGCTGGAGAACTCTGGGTTTCCTACATCTGCTTTAGTAGAACTAGTGTTTGGGTAAAAATTATGAATATGATCATCATAAACTGGAAGTTGCAGGTAGCATGTGCGCAGGGCTGCTTTTGAAAATCTTGATGCCCTATACTAAACTAAAGCTTTAGGCCTTTCTCATGAAGTACACAACAGGTTATGTATTTAAGCAACAGCAGTGCCCAGTTAGTGCTCTGCCCCACAACTGTGTCCCTGAATGTGCATCGGCTTCAGTTTGGAAGCAAAGGAAATCAGATCTGATTGGATAGGTCTGAACTTGGGTGAAGGTTGTGTAACGCATGCCAGCATTATCATGAGAGGAAACATGTTTTTTAACTCATAATACTATTTTTAACAAAATACCACGTGCAAGTGGCCCATAAAGCTGCAACTCCCAGAATCCTCTTCCTCTGTAAATCTTGTGAATTTGCCATTGGGTTGTAATTCCCAGCACCTAGAGAACCACAACTTTGACACCCGCAGCAAATTTTTACTTCTAATTCTGCAGAGAGATGTTTTCTCAAAATGTTATTTGCAAGAGCAATATTCCCCTTTAAGTCTAATTAGTAAAAAAAATCTAGAAAATGAAGCACCTGTGTGCCATAAAAAGGCGTATAGTGCTAGTAGCCCTGCCTAATAGCCCTGTTGCATCTCTTTAAGAGCCCAAGCTGACAGATTTATTGCCCTCCCTAATTGACATGGTTCCCTGTGTGACTGGATTTTCTGCATTACACCTGACCTAGGTTGGCTTTGAAACTCCCATTGCTTTATTCTGGGCAGTTTCTTTTTGGGGAGTTATATTGGATGGGGCTTTCTTCTGAAACCAATAATCAGCATACAGCAGTCACCATACAGGTTTCAGACAGGTGTATGCACAGCAAGTGTAGATGTTTGTAGAAGGTTATGGACTATCAAAGCCCTTACTCTGTCAATTGTGCTCATCATCACCCTTATATATTGTGCTGCCAATGTCTTGCCACTTTCTTTCATTAATTAATTAAATATATAACTCTGGCATATTTGTATCTCTGTGATTCAGTTCTATACAGTTTTCTTGGTGTGAACAAGCCCTAAGGTGCAAAGTACAGTGATTCAACTCTTTAACGGGTATAATTCAAGAGCGGATACTTGACATATTTGAACCTTTAGCAATCCTGGGGTAGGAGTTTTAAAGCCATAGGCTGATATCTGAAACGGTGAAGGGGCTCAGTGATGGCAAACACAGTTATATAAACTAAGATAGTTTTTACCTCAATAGTATTTTGTTATTTAAAGGATTACATTGTTATATGTGATGGGAAGAACAGAACACCCCATGATTAACCCTATGAATGCCAGGGACCTGTCTTTATATCCTAAGTAAAAAAGAAATACAGAACTTTGTCAACAATAGATAGTAACTGTGGTACTGGCAAATGATGGCCAGGGCAGCCTTTGGGTGGGTAGAATTGTATGGGGAGGTCTCCTTATTTTCTAGGCTCTTAAAATAAATATGTCATAGTATTCTTTAACACATTGGGCATATATGAAATATCCAACGTTTAAAAAAACAAACAAAACAAAAACATACATTTTAACAGCATATATATTCCACACCTACACATTCCAGCAACCTTTGGCACACACAGGGTGTTTAGAGTTGTGGTTTATCACATGTGGAGAGCCACAAGTTGCCTATACCTACATATAGTGTGATCATGAGAACCAGGCTTGTGTCTAAACTATTAGTATTAGAGATAGCCAAGGATTCTGGGTTATGTAGTTTGGATGTACAGTTGTTGCACAGCACATGCACACATGGTCATATTACCTTCGTATGATGAGCAGCAGTCCCACCAATGTGACAATGACCTGGGTTAGTAGCCACCTTGCCATGTTGCCTTCTGCAGTTGATCTGGGGTTTTCCTTTAGCCTTCTCTCTGCTGGTGTTTGGTCTCATTGATGCATGACCCTTGGACACAAGGGTTCATCTTCCTTGAACCGGCAGGAGTAAATTGGCCCACAGCAAGCTGTAAAATCAGGACTTTACTTGCCAATGGGCAGAGAAGGGCATGGAACAAGGATGTCTCATTGCTTGATTCTTCCAAACCTGTCTGAGCTTAAAAGCATACTCTAATGAGCCTTAGCTTTACTTCTGAACTGCACTATTCTCCGCTCAGTGTAGCCCTGTTGGTGTTCTGCTTTATTTAGCTTAGCCTTTGTTATACCCTTTCTCTCTGGGGTGCCCTTACTCTATGTGCTTGTTTGGGATTTCCCTTCTCTGGTTGTTGCTTTGTGGCATGTCCCCTTCTCCTGGTGGTACTGGCTGGGGTGCCCCTTTTCAATATGTGCCTCTATAGGGGATGCCCTCTCTTTGGGATGCACTATTCTTTATATGACCCTCTGTGATGCCCCTCCTTTCTATGCTCCACTTTAAGATGCCACTTGTCTCTCCACTCTCTAGTATACCCTTTTCACTCGGCTCCTCTCTGGGATTTCCCTTGTCAGTGTGCTTCTCTCTGGGAGACCCCTTCTTAGTGTGTTCTTCTCTGGTGTGCCCTTTGCATTTGTGCTCCTCTGCCTGTCCAAGTCCAAGTTGTTCTGGGCTCCTTCCAATGTTCCCTGTGCATCACAAAAAGTTGTCACTAAGTTGATGAAAAGTATTCACTGCCGGGATAGTGGCGGTGTCCTTCAGATGAGCTGTCACAGCTCTAAGCTCTCCTGCTGTGTGTCTGTGTGATCCTCCTCCTTGCACTTCAACTGCTTCTCTCCTCCTCTTTAAATTACCCTCTCCTCTAACTGTCACACACCCCCTGCCTCCTCCTCTAGTCAAAAGCCTGAGCCCAGGGTCCCCACTGTCATGTTTCAGAGAGGAGCCCTCTGGGAGACGTGTGTCATATTCAGTGAAAAAAACTTAGTTTTAAATCAAGTCCCTGAAAATAGCTATCTGAGGGCTATCTGATTAGTAATGTCCTATGTTAGATATACGCTGGGAGAGATAAATGCAGTGTTCTCCTTTGCTGCTTTTTTCTGATATTTTAGTCTTTGTGGCAGTTAGGTAGCAAATTGTTAACTGCAGGTATTCAGTTGGATGTGGAGGAACAGAAACCGTGATGCTAAACTTTTTTAATTAGTTTGGCAAGATGATATCCATAGTAGCAATAGATAGGCTAAAGCTGGCCATAGACACCAGATATAATTGTACCAATCATACGATTTCTGTTAGATAACAAGAATATCTTTGCATGTATTGTATCTGATGATAACGGTGGGTGACTGTCACTGCTATTTCTGGGACATAACTTTCATACAATTCCTGTCTGTCAATTAATGGGCAGAACATTGTCTGATGTGTTGTTTTCCCTACTTAATCCTACAATTAAAACATGAATGGTTAGTTTTAGATTGTTGCATTAAAACAAACGATTGATATCTGAATGTTCGTCATACAAACAATAAAATCTGACGTCTATGGCCATCTTCAGGGATAGCAGATATATAGTAGGGATAGATGGTGCCTATAGTAACAGTGGGGATAATAGTCTCTGGGAAGGGACTGTGACTGTGGGATAGCAGGTATAGTAGGGAGAGATGGTGCCTATAGTAGCAGTGGGGATAATAGTCTCTGGGAAGGGACTGTGGCTGTGGGATAGCAGGTATAGTAGGGAGAGATGGTGTCTATAGTAGCAGTGGGATAATAGCCACAGGGAAGGGACTGTGGTTGTGGGATAGCAGGTATAGTAGGGAGAGGTGGTGCCTATAGTAGCAGTGGGGATAATAGTCTCTGAGAAGGAACTGTGGTTGTGGGATAGCAGGTATAGTAGGGAGAGATGGTGCCTATAGTAGCAGTGGGGATAATAGCTACAGGGAAGGGACTGTGGCTGTGGGATAGCAGGTATAGTAGGGAGAGATGGTGCCTATAGTAGCAGTGGGGATAATAGCTACAGGGAAGGGACTGTGGCTGTGGGATAGCAGGTATAGTAGGGAGAGATGGTGTCTATAGTAGTAGTGAGGACAATAGTCTCTGGGGCTGTGGCTGTGGGATAGTAAGTAGAGTAAAGAAAGATGGTGCCTTGAATCCCTAGCATTTGTTTCACATTTTTAGCACTTTCCTGTCAGAAAAATGGTTTAACACATTGCCACACTCAAAACGCCTTTCTGATCTGTGGGATGTTTGAGTTTAGTGGCAACACTACAAACTAACACCCTTTGAAATTATTTAATTTCTGATATATGATGCAATGTAGAATTAAGTTGATACTACTCTGTTCCTCTGCTGAAACTAAATACATTATGTACAGTATGTTGTTACTTTGCACTACCGTTACAACTAGATTATTTCCATTACTAACCGTTAACATTGGTTCCACCTTTGTCTGACTAGCAGTCCTACATAAAGAGTAGGCATGTAAAATGTGGAGCCCTCCAGTTGTTCAACTACAACTTTCAGTCAAAGACTGTTGAGTAATTCTGGGTAGTTCAAGACAATCTGCTTAGCTGAAACTGAGCCTCAAAACTTTGCATTGTTTTGTGGTGACATTTGTATTTAATTTGGTCTCCTTGAGCTATGTTTATTTATGAAATGTCTGCAAATGGTAAATGTGCATGTTTACCCTTTCACTGCCAGTCTGAGCAAGTACTTTTCATGCTGTGGTATCCAAAGGGTTCAATAAAAGCAACAGTAGTTTTGGTTAGAAGAGAGGAAATGAGTGTACGAGGAGCTGGGTGGCTGAGCATAGGATCTGTGCATCTCTCATGGCTAATATGATAAGAACTCCTAGATAGACCTACTAGGATGCTGGATCCATACTCCTTGTTGTGGGTAGCTTTTAATGCCAGAGAAATGCTGTGGGTACCCAGAAAGCACAGGAAGACATATAAAGACAGAATTGAAAGGGGGGTCCAGAGAGTAGAGGCAGTTTAGATTGCTGCAGCAGAAGTAGACAGGACATGGGGCAGGAGGTATACAAGGGCAAGAGTATGACTAGTGATGGGCGAAATTGCGCGCGTAAAATTCGCGAATTTCACGCGAAATTCGCAAAACGCCTAAAAATTCAAAAATTCTCGTTTTTGACGCCGGCGCCCGTTTTTTCGACGACTGCGCCTGTTTTTGACGCCGGCGTCCGTTTTTCCGGAAAATTTTTTTTTGACGCCGGCGAATTTTTGCGGGCGTTTCGCAAATTTATTCGCTGGCGGCGAAACGCGCAAATTCGCTACGAATTCGCGCCTGGCGAATAAATTCGCCCATCACTAAGTATGACAATAAAAGATGGCAATACATTTTATTAATGTGTGGCCCTAAAGTTATTGTTCAGTAATAACCATTAGGGAGATAAAAAAAACATCATAGCTTTTTATGCATCAAAGAACTGAACTAAGAAATGAAAAGGTGACATTTAAAGCAAGAGCTCATCATGGATTCTTTCTAAGCCAAGTGTTAGAAAATCTGATTTGCAAAGAGAACATAGTTTCCCTCATGCTCGCAGCCTTAAACCCTGAGCTATTTAATGAATAAAGCAATTTGCATTTATGGATTTGTGACACCTGAATAATCTGATTTCCTTTTTTTCTTCTACTGTTCTCAACAGCCTAACTGTCCTTTCTTTTACCCGCATCCCTAATACCCCTCTGATGTTTCATCACTTACATTCCAGTGCATGCTGGGACTTGTAGTCTTGCATGTTAACCCCTTAACAACAACACTGGCTAACCACGTAGAGCCTACAGTTGGATTAGTATGCAGCATGCGTAACTGCGTAATTGCGTAATTTTGTTTTAACTTTTTGTATCCCTTAATCCAGTTAATCCTTTTGCTGTTGCTATAGCTATAACTTTCAACATCTCCTGACGTTAGTTGACCGCCTGGCATTTTTATAGTTTTACAACAATCTCATCTTCTGGTTCAGAACAATCTTCTTCTTAACTCCAGGCCATGTCCTCTGCCCGAGGATGCTGTGAATTGTAGTTTTCTATATAGCCAGAGAGCCAAGGTAAAGGTTTTTCCTCTATTTGTCGTGCGTTCTGTCTAATTTTTACATATTAGTTATCACCTCATAGCATAAAACCATGGTCAGTCCACAAAACATAGTGATTTCTATATATTTGCTATATATCATAGATATCAATTTATTCTTTACCATACTCTTTCGTCATTTTTAATATGATGTTTTCAAGAGAGGTTTTACACCCTGTATTATAAATCAACATAAAGGCACAATGCTAAAGCCGAGTTGCACATTTCCCAGGATGATTTTAATATTTAGGACTGGTTTATCTCTAGCAGTAACTTTTCACTTAATAAACACAATGGATTTACTGTTAATTATAAAGATATTTGAAGTCAAAGAGCAGTTATGTGACTATATAAAGACACCTTGATGCATGCTGAGTTATATAGGTCAGAGCATTCTTAGTAGCACACACGTATTATTAATGGCTATATTTAAAAATAAAAAAGGCACATAAATAAAATGATCATTTAAACCCATTGCCCTTTTGTTCAGTCTTGTAGCTGTCTAAAGCTGGCCATAGACACAAAGATATAGTCGTACGAAACAAAGATTCATACAATTTTCGGATCGTGTGTGGAGTGTCACAACATTTTTCGTACCATGGTAATCAGTCGTTTAGTCGATCAGACAGGTTTGAAGATTTCTGCCGGCTAACGATAATATCTCTGCATGTATTGTCTATCTGACTTTATCAATGGGAGATTGTCACTACTATTTGTAGGACAAAATTTCCTACGATTGTCAATTAAGAACATCATGTGATTTTTTCTTTTTACTACTTAATTTAATCTGAATGGTAAGTAGCAGGTCGGTCTATTGGAATAAACGATGTTCCTCGTACATGGGAATAAAATCTGCACATCTATGGCCATTTTAACACCCTGCAATTTGTTAGTATCAGCTCGTATTCCTGCCATATTACTCTGAATGTCAAGGCTACTTATTCCTGTTGTGTACAGTTAGATCTTCACCCATAGGAGGGCAGTATTGAGGCTTGGCCCTTGCTAGCGTCAATACACATGTCCCTATGTGTAGTCTCTCATTACTATCGCACAGAAATAGGATGATAATGCTATGATGCAATGTGATGTCATCACAGAAAGGCAGCAGTTAAGGAGGTGTCTTTGAGGACTGTAGTTACAAAGATACCTGGGATACCATCCTGTTTATGTTGTAAAGTCTGGGAGTGTTGTTCCTCAACCCAGCTGGATATTGTCAATGTTGAGGAACAAAAACTATTTGAAGAAAATGGCTTTCAGCTGGTAACTGCCTACGTTACAATAATCTGTTCCGTTTCCTGTCTACAGGTAGGTATCCAGTGGCTTAACTAGAAGTCCCATGGCAAAATCAATTTAGTGCCCCCCTAAACGTTGGGAATAAGACATTTATCATGAACATATTGAAGCTACTTATCAGTTCCCCACTGGGACCCCTGTATCTCATGGGCCCCCATTCAATCTCAGGATCTGCTTTGTCATCCCTCCAACTGTTGCTGAACAGTATTCCTTGAGCTCCTTGGGAATAATAAGGTTTGTACTGGGCAAAAAATATACTGAAATAGTTAAACTGAACCAGAGCAACTGGAAAATATTTATCATGAGGTTTCTAAGTCGGACACTGATTGGGGGCTCCCACCACTGGATTCTTTCTCCCTCCATCATTTTCAGCCGTTTAACAACCACAAACATCCATAAACACTTATTAAATCATTTGCATTTTCCACCCCACTCAGTGTGTTTTTTGCCAGCACATTTAGCAAGATTGTATCATTCTGTGGAATCCAGAATTCTATTCCAGGCTAAAATCCTTGAAAACATCAGCCCTGGGCTAACCCGATGATTAACAGGGCATTCCCATCCCTTTTTAATAGTTACTCGTCTTGTGCTGCACCTGCCGGTTTACACTGTTTCTGATTTTGCTCCACTGTGACACTGAACAGAAAGGGTCAATAAACCTTGAATGTGGGACTATATGAATTAAAACCCCAATGACAATGTACTAAATTACTGCTGAAATACCACCTATATTCTGTTTCCTGCTTGTGTCCATCTGTTCTTGAAATAAAAAAGTGAATAAATGAATACTCATGAACTAGTGTTTGCACAATGATGGAATAAGCTCACTGCAACAAAAACAAATGACATGCTACACACAGTTTTTCAGCACATAGGGTATTTTCACTGATTTCTACCTTCTGGGAGCTAAATTTAGGATGATTTTTGGCCACTTTCAAATCACATCCCTTGCTACTGCCTCACTGGAGGTGAGAAAAAATCGTGGAGGGTTGACAAGTCTGTATGTAGCACCCTATTTTGATTTATTTTAGGTGTTTTATTCAGGTCGCCATCAGGGGGGCACCGGGGGTACATCTGTGCTGGGCCTAAAGGGGGGCCCGACTGTGCTGCACCTAAATTCTGAAGATCGAAGATCAGAAGAACCCAAGCCGTGAACGGAGCCGAATCCACTAAAAAACCCGAAGCCATGAAAAGACCTGAAGTTGAAGTCCTGAAGCCACAAAAAGACCCGAAGCTGAAGTCGAGAAAAGACCAGAAGCCACGAAAGAAGCCAAAGCTGAAGCCCCAAAGCCGCGAAAAAGCCCCAGCCACAAAAGGGAGCCTAATGTAAGTTCCACTGAACATCAATTTGTTTTTTTTTATTTTGTTAAACACCTGTATTGTTTTAACACTATTTAGACCAATGTGTTAACCAATTTTTTTTTTTTTTAATTTGTAGGGGGGCCCTGACCACCAATTATTTTTTTTTTAAAAAAAAACGTTGATGTGGGACCCTGGCTGCCAATGAATTTTTTTAAACCTATAATGGGGTCCTGACCACCAATGGCTTTTTATAACTTGTGTGTGAGGAAGATTTACCGTTTATAGCGCTGATACTGTATCTGTGTGGCCTTTTTACTGTGGTGTGGGTAGGATCTGGGGTGAGGTTTGGAGGATGGGTTGTGGTGGAGTGGGCCGGGCCCAGGGGGTCCAGAAAATGTTGTAGTACAGGGCCCCGTGATTTCTGATGGCGGCATTAGTTGTATTGCTGTTTCATATAACCAATAATGAACCTTGTTACATAAGTAATTCATTCAATCATACAGGGCCGGAACTAGGGGTAGGCAGAGTAGGCACGTGCCGAGGGCGCAAAGCTGAGGGGGCGCCAGGCACGTACCTGCTCTGTCGCCTACCCCGTATCCGGTCCCGTCTCTCCTCGACTGGCACTGGCATCTTCCGCGTAAATGCGCTTCTGCGCATGCGCGCACACATTTCGCGCATGCGCGCTGGAGCGAAGTTTCGCGCATGCGCAGTCGAGCGCGCACAGAGCCGGCGCTTTGTCCCGCCAGGCTGCCTAGGGCGCTTGGCCGGGTTGTCCCGGCTCTGCAATCATATTTTGTTAAATAACCTAAATTTTTAGAAATGTTTATTCCTACTTATGTCAAATAAGAATATGCTAATAGAATTCCTTTGTAAGGCTATATTAGCGCAGTTGTGAAGCACTGAGATCATACATAAATATCTTAAGTATCTTTAATTCACCTTACGCTCTGTGGCTTGCATGTTTGTAAGCAGACACTTTTACTCTGCCTGCTTATATAACATTAAAACCATTTATCTAGCTTTTTGCCAGAAGCAAGCTCCACCCCCTGCCTGACCATGGGAAGAGAACAGCGAAGGAGCAGGATGTAAAAGGAATGAGATCTGTCTGATCTAGTGCACATACTGGGGTTTCACCAGTTAAATCAGTGTGATAGAGTATGAGCTACCTCTAGTGGACAAAGCTCTATCAGTCTGCTTTACATACCCAGTTAAGATTAAGTGGATACCATCTCCAGTTCCCACCATGGCTTTTCCATCCAGGCCAAGCTATTCCCTTTGCCTGATCATTGGAAAGATGGCATGCATTGGAATAACCTTGATGTATCCTAAAGGCCAACAACATATTAGTCAATTCAAATTTGGGAATTTGTCTACAGTCATAGGTCATGAGGTAATTGCCCCAAGGCCTGGAGAGAAGCGAGCCTGTGGCTTAGTCCAAAATGAAGTTTCGTGTTCTTTGATAAGTAAACAGAACTCTCATGGAAAATACAGGTGTCTTGGGAGCGACTGCTCATAAATTATTATTGCTGTTTGTATGTCAAGTAGTCAAGTATGCTTTTATCTGCGTCACTAATGGGAGTCTGTTGGGTAACAAAGCAACTATGCATGGTGTCATCTTTACCTAATGTGTCACTGTGAAAACTTGCAATGCTCTTAGTACAAGCAATGCACAAGAAATACCAAAGAAAGTCATCTGAAATGAGAGACCTGAGTTTGTTTGATCTGTGGTCCCAGAATACACTGCTGAGAAGTGTGCAGACTGCACTTAAGATTATACCAGGGATGGTGAACCTGCCGTGCCTTAATACTGCCCCAAAAGCCTATTTAGTCTTTCATCCACACTGCAAATCTAATACCTATGCTTTTCTCTTTATGCTCTCCAACTGTCCATTATTATGGCCTTCCAGATCCTCAGCCTCCAAGCAATCCATCAGCCTTCCTTCCACCTGCTTTCACTTTATCTGCACTACTGTTCAGTCTGTTGTCTCTTTGGCAGTGCAACATTCCAACGCAGCAGCACCCAACTGCCCAACACTTCAGCTTCCCAGCAGAACATATGTCCTTCAGTTTATTCTCCCAACACACTAACAAGGCATCCTCTATCACTCCGCCTGCCCTCCTGTCCAAGTTATTGACTCTTTAAAGGCCCCCATACATGGGCCAATAAAAGCTGCTGACAGACCGAGTCGGCAGCTTATTGGCCCCTGTGTGAGGCCTTACAACGGGCTTCCCCAATCGATATCTGGCCAAAAGTCGACCAGATCTTGATCGGGCAGGATAAAAAATCCTGCATCTATGCGTGTATGCGGTCCTGCGATTCGACTGCCCGTTTCGGATGCATTGTGTTCAGATCGTTGGGCCCAGGGCCCGGGATCGGATCAGCATATCGGGGAGAGATCTGCTCATTTGGCGACCGCCAAACAAGTGGATCTCTGCGTCTATGGTCACCTTAAAGGGGAAGGAAACCTAGTCGGCGCAAACCCCCCCCCTCCTGTTTGTTGCCCACCCTCCCTCCTCCCCCCTGGCCTACCCGTCCCGCTGGGCAAATGCCCCTAACTTGTTACTTACCCTTCTGCACAGGTCCAGTCCAGGGAGTTCACAGATGACATCTTCTTCCATGCGATCTTCTTCCTGCTTTGAACGGCGCATGCGCAGTAGGATCATTTCGCCGGTACGATCTACTGTGCATGCGCGTGACTTTTAGGGCATGCGCAGTAGATCCGTACCGGCGAAATGATCCTACTGCGCATGCGCCAAAACGCCGTTCACAGCAGGAAGAAGATCACGTGGAAGAAGATGTTGCCTGTGAACTCCCTGTACTGGACCTGCGCAGAAGGGTAAGTAACAAGTTAGGGGCATTTGCCCAGCGGGATGGGTAGGTCAGGGGGAGGAGGGAGGGTGGGCAACAAACGGGAGGGGGGGTGGGGGGTTTGCTCCAACTAGGTTTCCTTCCCCTTTAAGCCAGGGGTGTCCTAAAGGTAGATTGGGATCTACCTGTAGACCTTTAGCTGGTGGTCAATAGATTTCAAGACACCTGTCAACAAACAGCTTGTCTAAATCACTCTCATATTTCATTCTTTTAATTCAGATATTTATTATGTTATGGTTACATAAGAAATTGTTGTTAAATATTCATTTCCTCATAAATCATTATATCAATGTATAAATCAACATTTAAGTAATATTAAAAAATTGAAAAAAACTTTTTTCTATCTCCTGTGCATCCCCAGTGTTTCTGAACTGATGTGCGTGCGATTGGGCAGCATGCTGCTCCCTAAAATCCTACCTCCCAAGGCCCAGGCCTTGGTTGCCTTTCCACAAATCCATGGATGAGTTTATTGTCCAGCATTCCATCAGCAATAAAGTGCCAGGTGCTTCCTTTGCAATCAAACAACCTAATATTCCAGTTGATCCACACACAACTGACCAAGACAACATCTGCTTTGCAGTTCAGCCTCTGAGTGTTTCATGAAACCCAGTGCACACAGTGCTCTGCTTAACCAAAGCTCCAACTACCCAACACTTCCGGTTTCCATTGCTTCCAAAATGCCCACTCTCCACCCACTTTGCAATAAAGGTGCTGGACATTTTATTTCATATTATTTTCATCTCAATGCCTTATCTTAACTGTGTATTGCTTTTGGCAGCAATCTCCTGTTTTTAATTGCATAGGTAGTTATTCATTTATGTGGGGTTTTTTTCTGTCTCTGGAACTGAAACATCAAGGTTGTGCTCTGTTTGATATTATTTCATTATCTAGGGTTTGACATTGAGAAAGGGTCTGACTGACCTTACCACTTACCAATCATTATGGATATACATTAACAGAAATTAGAAAGAACATCGTCTATAGGAATTGATGTAATATCATTTGGCAGTGGATATCAATCCATCAGTGAATACATGCTGAAGCAGGTGTTGTATGGTGCATGCTCCCTGGTTATGTAAGGGGCCAGGGATTCAGATCTCATTGCTGTTAAATGGAGAAAAGTGGGTGAGGGCAGACAGGATAAGTGTGCGGCTGAGTGACTTAAATGACTGGGATTACCTAATGTTTGCTTAGCCATCAGAGACCTCTCTGCTTCTCCTCCCTGAAACTCTGTTCTGGCATCAGACACCCTGCAGATGCTAAAATCTGGCAGTAATTTTGCTGTCTGGGAGCCGTGGTGTTTGAAGGCATGTAATAGCAGGTTTTCCATTGGTTACTGGGCGAGTGGCTCAGCAGAAACCCAGGGCTGCTTATTATATTTTGGGTGAAAGGGGGATGCTTGCCAAACTATTCCACTAACCCCAAACCATTCCTTCACACTCATTCTTAGGAGCACTGCAGGCGGCTGGATCAGAGTAAGAAATATGGGCTAAATTAAATGTTTCCTGACCTATGTGGTGCCTCTTGGATTACTCTTTATGGGTCACAGGGGAAAATATAAAAAAAATTAAGACTCTTCTAGCTATCTGTATAACAGAGCATTCTGTCAAATTGGCACAGATCCTATCTCATACCCATTGTAAGCAGCAGTCCTGCCCTGCTTTATGGCTGAGATTCTAGCTATCTTTATACATTCTGTCACAGTGGCACAGATCCTATTTGATACCCATTGTAGCAGCAGTCCTGCCCTGATTTATGGCTGAGATTACGAATAGAGCAGGCCATGAGCAGCTCATTTATCAGTGGCTTCTAGGTGGACTGGTAATTAGTTTTATCAGCTCCACTTATGTTCTGCAGGTTTTAAAAATTACAGGAAGTGCCAAGGTAAAATTGGCACTTAATACGTAGCACATAACACATTCTTACTTAGTGTCACAAATAAGAGAAACCATTGATACAATAGGAAAAACTATGTTCAGCACATGCCTTAATTTTGAAAAATGGTACATACTGCCTTTTTAAAACTGATTAGTTTTAAAACAGAATACTGAAAGATTATCTGATAACCAAATTCTTTCCAGATTAGAAGAGTGACATGCAATTAATAAAACTTACATTTCAGTTATACGTTATGGGCACAAACTGTGTCATATTGGCATTAATTGTCGCTAGGGGATGCATTTAACCTCCTCACATACTTTACTTCTGTGTCCTAATTGCAAGTTATTTATATCGTTTTTTTATGCCCCAGCTCAGGCACACAGCTGTGTTAGTAGGAGAGTCCATTGTGAAACAGATGCAATAACCACAATTATAGGGGTACTATGGAAAGTAGGCACCTGCATAGCTGCGACTGATCTTCAGTGGGTAAAAAGAGCTTTCAGAATCACAGCAAGGGCTGTACTCAGCCACCCACTACGTTCAACTCATTTATGTATAGCAAACTCTGCTAAACTACAACTTTCAGCACCCTGCTGCAACAGGAGATTTTGAAAGATATTCAGGGAGTTTTGGCCACTATAGTGGGTGGGGCTAGAAGCCTAGAACACTCTAGCACTGGGCTAGTAGACTTTGATGAAAGTTTACAGGAAGAGTTGCAGAGAGCCTGCTGTGGATGGAACTGAAAAAAAGTAATGGCAGCAGGGCCAGAACTAGGGGTAGACACAAGAGACACATGCCTAAGATGCAATTGTGGTTGGTGTGGGGGGGGTGGGCACTAGACACATCCCTCTTCTGTCTGCCTACCCTTGCTCTGGTCTCTTGCCCAACCTTGCTGTTAGTCCTTGCCCCCCCCCAACACATCATATTCAATAATGCATGCATGTGCACTAGTGATGTGAGGCCTGAAACCCAGGGTCAGGCGGGTTAGAGCGGACTACTGAAAAAAATCTGCGGATCACGCTGCTGGCTTCCGGCCTGTCAGTTTATAGCTGTAAGCTACATGGGAAAAATTTAAGACAATGTAATATCCTACTGAAGGAAAACATAGTTTTAATCTCTATAGCACAGGACACTTGGAATTTAGAAACACAACTTCCCTAAACAGCATATAGCAGGCCCGGACTGGCAATCTGTGGGTTCTGGCAAATGCCAGAGGGGCTGCTATAAGGTGCCATAGAAAGTCAGTATTTAGTGGGCTGGTGGGGGCTGTTTGGGCCTCTTTGTGGGCTGATTGGGCCTCTGTGTACCTGAAATGCCAGGGCCTATTTTAATTCTCAGTCCAGACCTGGCATATAGTCAAAAGTACTGGAGGATGTTCCTCTGTAATATAGCAAGAAAGGAACATAGTATTGTATCCCCAGCTTTTTTTCTGGACACTCCCTCTCTGCCCCTCATATGGGTGTTGGTAAAGCTAGATAACTGATGGCTCACAAGTGGATCTCAAATACGCCCAGGCCTCATGCTAACAGTTGGTCTTGGTTATAATTACACAATCCTTGTTACATCAAAACAACCCATTCTCCAAATCCTCACGTCACTTCTTGATCCCAATACAATTCTACACCATCACTATGTAATTGTTCTGGGATATGTGCGAGGCATGATACAGAACACAATGTACAGGAGGCTGACAGTGGGGATGCTATGTAACAGAGTAAGAATGCGTTAGTGTATTATGTGAAAATGCTTTAAATCTGTAGTATCCTGAAAATTATAATATTCTAATAATACTTGCATTCGGTCTTGAATTTTAATTGTGCTTTTTTCCAGTTATTTAAAAGGGATGCATTTACAAGACATACTCTTAAACAATCATTTTCTTCATATAAAACATTTTTGCAATTTATTTAATATGCATAGATTTTGTTAGCTATATTGTTACATAGCATTTCTGCACATCCACAGATTCCCACTCACCCCACTTTGCCTAGGATCTCTGACACCCAGGCCAAGTCAGACATCCTCTCTGCTTTGGAATTATAAGATTTTGTAGGCTGCAGCCCAATACTGTGATGTTGCTCATGACCCTTCATCTTTATGTTCATTTGCTTGTCCTTGATTTGATTGGCTCACTAACGTTTAAATGCACTGCGATGATCCAAACTTTGGAGAGCTTGATCGGACATGTATAGCTGCAATTCACTACTTAACTAGGTATCTAATTTATAAACTATACATTTTTTTTCCATGACAATATATCACAAATTTGTTTTATATAAGAAAATGGTTGAAGTGTACTACTTGTAAAAGTGAACACCCCATTTAACATTTTGTTTTCCAGCTCTCCAATTTGAAATGTAATCTGGTTTTTAGGGTTCCACTTAACCTAAAAACTAGACAGCGGTTTGAAAGACAGAATAGTAGATGAATAGACAGATAAGTCATAACATTACATTTTTCTAGCTTGTTGCAAGCGCATGATACAGACTTAAAGATAAATGGCTTGGAGTTATAACTGCATTGTTTGGCCCCAGGGACACTGGACACAATGAGGCAGATTAACTAAAGGGCGAAGTGGCCGTCGCTAGTGACAATTTACCAGAAATCTCATCCGCAGGGACATCGTCAATTCACTAACATTTGTATAGGACAATTCACTAGCGAATGAGACCGTTGTTAGCGTTCGTTTGCACCCTATCACCAGGCGCCTTTTCGATCTGGCGAACGGTCGTTACTCCGCAAATTCACTAAGATGCGAATTTTACTGAACGTTGCTTCTTTCGCCAGAGTTTACTTTGCCACCTAAGACCAGGCGAACTGATAAAATGAACTGATAGATGAACATCTTCCTCAATCTCTTCTGTCTTTATTATGGCTCATTGGATATTTGTAATAATAACTGACCACTTCAAGCATTTGCACCAACATTACAATTAAAGATGTCCATATGAATTTTAGGTACCCACCCTATTCAAATTAACCTAAGCACAAGAGTGCTAGCAGAGTTTCGCTAGGCAGTAATGAACGCTAGAGAAAATTCACTATGAAATGCTCGCCCAGCCGAAGTAACGATATCGAAAATTCGCCAGCATGTGACTGCTGAGACGCAACTTTGCATTTTAGTGAATCGGCGTAGTGGTAACGAATTTGCGCCTGGTGAAGTGGCGCAGAGTGTGGCGAATATTTGCCCTTTAGTGAATTTGCCCCAATATGAGAAGAGAAGTATAATATGCAGCATATAGATGAACAGAGGCAGTGGGATTAGGAAGCTGTTTGGCTTGTCTTTTGGGGGCAGATGTTCCATTGGAGATTGATTAAGTGCTGGCAGTGAATCCAAACACTCCTGCTCCACAGCCAAACACAATAGGGTTATACAGTCCCTTTATAAGTATATAATAACCACAGTGGTTCAGCCGGTGATTCATTGGCCGCTTATCTGAAGAACAGTTAATGCCACTAGTCTCTAAGTCTGATTGCATCGATTTGGCCTCTGCGGTAGAAAAACTCCCCTTGACATGAATGGGAGTTACTGTTTGCTGAAATTGGCTGCGCCCTTTCTATTGTGTAACCCCCACCGCCGCCCCTGGAGTCTTCCTCCCATCCAAAATTACTCTTTATTAAAAATGATCATATTATGCACAGAACCCACATGCGATTCTTCTGCTCTCATAACATCTATCTATATCACTACATAAGACTCCTGGAGACTGGCTCACTTTGGGTAAATCCCGTGCCCCAGGTTCAGTCTGAGAATCACAGCCCTGGAACAATTGCTCTACAAATTTATCATGGCACTGGCATTTTAATAGAAATTCCATTAGAGAGGAAATACGCTTGCCCAGAGTAAGAATTTTAATGAAAATTCCATTAGAGAGGAAATATACTAGCCCAAAAATTGCTAAATGTCACCTGTGCTGAAATAAATATGATATATGTGCTTTACTGGTTTAATAGAAACCCACTGTCCTGCGAAAAATCTCTCAGCTATATCCAGGGCCAGGACTCCACATTAACCACAGAAACATTAAAAAAACAAGCGCCCTACTCCCTCTAGTGGTTTGTGAGGGAAACTTCCTAGTTTAAGCATATGGCACTAATAGATGAGTTGCATGGGATAAAACTCCTCATCCACAGGCAACTAATCTTCTGCAAATGCTTTGCCACCAGCAATGATGTGAATCACCAGTGGGAAAAAATATAAGTTGCCTCAGCCAGAAGTGTGCCATCACCATTTTTGGGCTCAGTTTCTTAAAGGACACGGAAAGATAAACTAAAGTAGGTAGAAATGTTGTACATGATGTTTTGTGCTTCTGTACCAACCCAAGGCAACCACAGCCCTTTAGCAGTAAAGATCTATGTCTCCAAAGATGCCCAGAAGCCCCCCATCATCTTTTCTGCTGATTCACTGCATATGCTCTGTGCTGCTGTCACTTACTGAGCTTAGGGATCCACTCACAATATACAGTACACATAGAATAGAAATGTCACAATATAAGGCTGATTAGTAATTAATACAGATAATTACTACATGGCAGCACAGAAACCAGTGCAATTAGCATCAGAATTTAATAATCAGCCCTGTAGCATCAGCTAATATTACAAGGGAACCTCATTTTCTGCTGGATAATTAGTGACGACCCCTAAGCTTAGCTTCTCAACAGCTGCTCAGAGCCCACTGAGCATGTGAGTGTCGCAGACAGTTTCCAAGATGGTGAACCCTGTGACAAGTTTGAAGTTCTGAATCATTGCAGCTATTGACAAGCTGAAACTTTAGCCTCGTGCAATAAGTTCAATATATAAAATATGCCATTTTATCCCTATTCATTTTTAGGACGGGCCTATTTAAGAAGAAAGTTGTAAGTGAATATGAGCATGCAACCCATAATCCACGATGCAGTCTTTTCTCCCATACTACAGCTTCATAGCGAGCTTCGCAAAATTGCTTGATGATGTATCGTCATTGACGCAAATTAGCTGTAGTAAATCGAGTGCAAATTGCACTTTTGCTCTTCTGAATCACTGTGAGTGCAAACTTATTTCTAATGCACTAATGTCTATGGTGCCAAAAACAACATTAGTGTGAATTGTATTTGAGCACTGTGCTTAATGTGAGGTCAATTCAAGTGTTCAGTACAGGGCTCTCTATCTAGAGCACCTATCACTTCACATGCAAAGATTGGTGCAATCAGGGCCAGAACTAGGGTTGACACCTGGCTGGTATTTTGCGGCCTGGCAGGGAAAATGATGGTTGACCCAATGTTATTAATAGGGGAAAAAAAGATAAATATATAGGAAGGCCGATATTTCTTGGTGCTGGACGCGTTCTGGCCTGCAAGGAGGAAGTCCTGCTTGGTGACATCACAGGGGCTGGGAATGGGTGGGCTGATGATGCCATGGGGCAGGAAATGGGTGGTATATGACATCAGAGACAGGGAAATTGGCCTCTTGGAGAAATGTAAGCCATGGGAGAGGAGACTGAGGGTTTTGTTAGCAAACCACTTTAGGGGTGAGTAGAAGATGGGCAACTTTACATTTACATTGCCTTTACATTAGTTATATGGCTATGCTCTAGCTGGAGTTTTTCTGGCTAGGTCAGTCAAATACTGGCCAGGTGGCAACCTTACCTCTACCCCCTGCTCCTCCACGTGGTGGCTGCTAGCCGGGTTGTCTGACCAGGCACTGTGTGAAATGCAGAAGACAAAGGCACAGCTCTTGAGCTGAAGGGTCACTGGGCAATCACCCTAATCTGGTCTCCACTTTGAAAGTGGTATTTCAACCATAGCTGGAGGGAGGCAGGTTAAATAGTCAAGTTTCAAAGTTGTCTTTATAAGGGCTCCAAGCAGCATGGGCAGATTACTATAGTAGCAGTAGGATAATAGCCTCTGGGAAGGGACTGTGGGATAGCAGGTATAGTAGGGAGAGCTGGTGCCTATAGTAGCAGTGGGATAATAATCCCTGGGAAGGGACTGTGGCCATGAGATAGCAGGTATAGTAGGGAGAGATGGTGCCTAAAGTAGGAGTGGGATAATAGCCCCTGGGAAGGGACTGTGGCTGTGAGATAGCAGGTATAGTAAGGAGAGATGGTGTCTATAGTAGCAGTGGGATAGTAGCCTCTCAGAAGGAATTGTGTCTGTGGAATAGCAGGTATAATAGGGAGAGCTGGTGCCTATAGTAGCAGTGGGGATAATAGTCTCTGGGAAGGGACTGTGACTGTGGTATGGCAGGTATAGTAGGGAGAGATGGTGCCTATAGTAGCAGTGGGATAATAGTCTCTGGGAATGGACCGTGGCTGTAGGATAGCAGGTATAGTAGGGAGAGACAGTAGCCCTACTTTTTAATAGAACCTAAAAAAGTCCCTTTTCCCCCAACTCATAATACCAATTACAATTGTCCTAGGGAACGTTACTCTTTTTGCTCAGTCTTTTGTACCATGTGAAATGCTGCTGGTATAGTGCCAAGCTCTGGGGAAATTATTGATACATAACCTGGCTCAGCATGAACTTTCTTTGTGTCTTATGTCCCTGATTGTAAAGTAGATTGAACTGATCGTTAGATATTTGTTTGTGTTCTCTTTGCATAATATTTTTATTTATGGGACAGATAAAATGCTGTTTTAAAACAGCTCCCTTCTGGAAACACTGACAATCAGTTTGGGACCTTGGAGACTTTTAAGGGTTCAAATCAGGTTACTTTTATGAGCTTTGAGGTTGTTTCTTTATTTGTATTAGGAGAGGACTTCTATTAAATTGGTAGGTTTTCACCCTAGAGTGAAAAAGTCGATTCCAACTAGTCAATTTACTAGAGTCAGCAGGATCACAAGTAACCCTATAGCTTTGGAACAAGATTTGGAAATGATGAGTAACAAATTAAAAGATAGGGGATATCCAGATATGCTAATTCAAAAAAAACAAAAGGTTAGTAAGAGATGGGAGCCTTAGAGGACGTTTTAGAGAGTCAACTATCAGGGATAAAAGGAATAGACTAGTTTATGTATCCCAATACAGCTCAGCGAGCTCAAATTTTAAGAATATATTGGACAAACATTGGCACTTACTTAGGGAAGCATATCCCTTGATCCCAGAGTTTCAATCAAACCCTATGATGTCATATCGCAGAGGTACTACTATAGGCAATAGATTAGTCAATGCAGACATACGAAAACCCCCGAGTAAGGCAATGTTTTGGGGCCCTAGGAAAGAGGGAATGTATAGATGTAAAGGTTGTGCCCAGTGCCGATATGTCCTCATGGGTTCAGAGTTTGATCATCCACAGATAAATAAGAAATTCAAAATTAGAGGATACAATACATGTGACACCAATTATGTGGTGTACATGTTGGTGTGTCCATGTAAGCTGATCTATGTTGGGGAAACCACACAAGGTGAGGGACAGGTTTTCCCAACATAGACCTACTATAAATACAGGTAACAGATCACTTCCTGTATCAAGACATTGTTTAGATTATGGTCACTCATCGGAGGACCTTAAATTCAGGGTTATTCAGTATATTCCACCACCCAAGAGAGGGGGAGATCGAACCCTGATATTAAAAAGAGCAGAAGTGAAGTGGATTGATAGACTGGGAACCCTGATTCCACAGGGGTTAAATCGTGACTTTGACTTGCATTTATTTTTGTGAATAGTACATTGTAGCTGAAATGCTGGCTATGTATAATTGTCCATGTATAATGAAATAGGTTTTATGCAATGATGAACTAATGTTTTTTACAAATACTTTGTAGTTAAGGAATGTCGCTAGCAACCGAGAGGTGGGGGGATGTGTCCGCTGACGTGCAGCCCTGTCTCCAACATGAGGACGCGTCATCACAGTGATCAGCCACGTCACTTCCGCAATGCATGGAGACGATTTGTATGCAACTATGGGGTCCTAGACACTACTGCACGCTGTAAACGCTTGAGAAAGGGAAGGAGGATTTCCGAAACGTCGAGTGGGTGCATAGTTATGTGGCATTATCGCTGGACTATGTACTGCTGGACCATGTATAGATAATTTGAAACAATGTTGCAAATGAAAGTACGCTTTGGAATGTTTTAACTTAAACAAATAAATGCTACGTTTTATCAAGGTGTTGCGATCTGGCTGGACACTATATATCTATTGAGAGAGGAATTACTCACCGCTATTCAGATCAGCACCCTATTAACGACGTGATATATTTTACTTGATTGGTGCATCATAATTGTTGGAATATATATATATATATACATATATATAATATTTATTTCAGTGCTTTCTGGATACTGGGTTTTCAAATAGTAGATCCAATCCCTGTGTAGACTAGTATAAATGTATATATGCAAGAATATTTCTAGCACAAGCATGCCCCTGAAGACAGGGGCAGGGCTTGTTGGCAGGGCTGTTTTGATAAACAGGCAAATGTGACATTTGTGCAGGTCCTTTCATCAACGGTTTTATCTATTCACTCTTGCATTTTACGTTATATTTTTTTCAGCAGATAATTAATTTACTAGGAATATAGGAAGAAAGCCTTGTGATGTTACTCTTCTTAAAACTGACCAGAGAAATAGTCACAAGCCTCTTCTCTGCTTGTTAACTTATTTTTGTGAGTAGAGCAAAATCACACGACTTTTTCACTTAATGCTTTTCTCACTAAATTAATTTTCTACCAGTTGCCACAAGTCTGCTATAATGAGCAGCAGGTTGAGCTTTTGTTTCAAATTCATTATAATAGCAGTCTCATTATAATACTACTAGAATAGAGATGATGAAAGGAATGTTGGATGTTCTATTTAGTCAGGTTATGTATGGACCCTATGTGTAATAAGAAGGATTAGAACAATATTGCAACAAATTTGATGGGAAGTATGACTGCTAAGAGCTACCAATGAGATATTTGCCATGGCCCAACAGCAGACTTGCTTAATCGTCCTTTCTTGCACCCAAAGTGATAGTCATACTCTATATCACCAAGGCAGATGTTAACACACCCAACATAGATACTGAGGTTTTGATAATCCTGTAAAGTAATGTGACACAGAACATTGTGACGTGTATCACCTTAAATAGCTTTATTAGTAAAAAATAAAATAATATTTGACATACATGCACATTTCCTTTCCCCACACTGGGTGATTCTGTACAGCTGGTGGGAAAAAATCTTTGGTACTCAAAGGTGAAAGATGCCAATCCCAGTGGTGTGGTCAGTTCCTTGGCCAAGACTCCCCAACAGGAGCCAGTTCAATGCAGATTAAAATGCAGATAAAAGAAGATTCCTTTAATAGGCTGCTTAACCCTGTTACTAAATAAGAGCTATAGCTCATATTACGAGGCTGCTGTTCATCACCAGGGGTACCTCAGCTTCAAGACAATAAAGATATTCTCTACTGCTCTCTTTACTGATTCTTCCCTCCCAATTTACCAGGCTCAATGAGCTCCACGAAACAAGCAACTTTTCAATCAGGGGTTGCCATTTAAGGAATATATGTTCAATTTAAGGATCTGTTATCCCTCAAAAAAATTAATGCAAGTGCTTAGATTGCACATCTGAGAATTTTTGTAATTCACATTAATTTTTTTTCTTGTGATGTTGCTCTGGTCATTTCTAAACAGAGAAAAATCAGACTTTCCTTTTCACACTAAGGGTTCATACAGATGGGTATTTCGTCCTGCAGTCAGTTTTCCTGCTTTTCACCACAGGGAAGTGCAGAAAGAAACACCCTTCTATATAAGCCCTAACTTAATTCTCTCCAAACTGTGTCCAGTCAGCTAAAATGAACAGCAGACACCACAGTTGTATTAGGAGTGTGAAAATGCGAATATCTTGAAACCTCCAAAAAAATGTAAACTGGAAAAGTGCTCAGAAGAGCACTCTGAGCAAATTTGCATTTACTTGTTTCAAGGGTATACATTTCCTTTAAGGCCAGTCAGTTTCCAGCATCCCTAACTTGCATTAGTCGTGGATTACACGTTTGTATGCAAGTTTGTATGATTGTAATCCAAAACCTTTATGCAAACTGACCGCTGACCACCCAAGCGGCGATATAATAATTACTACGTTTATTCGTGCAGCAGACAAATGTAACCATCAGGACTGGACTGGCTTTATCTCTATACACTTATAATAATCCTATTTTTCACAGTTAAGGCACACATACAAAAAGTGAATTACAAAAGCTATAAAATATTAACAATATATATAAAGAAGCGATCTGCAGACCATCACTAGAAGCCAGCTAAACAGTATATAATATTGTGCCGGGATAAAGATGTCATGGTTTGGCCTCAGCAGGTTTGGCAGAAGTCTTATCTGAGCTCCACAGTGTAAGTGCTGATAATGGGATAGAGAAAGAGACCGGGCTCACCAGAAAGTGGGTGGATTTTGGGAGTGGCTGGTCATAGTAAGGCTTGGACAGTGAGAATCTGGAATATAGGAAACCTGTGGATTTTATTTAACTGCAGATTCTGACAACTGATGCTGGGAGTTGTAGCATAAACATTTTTAGCGACACATTTTCATCTGTGGGTGTATGAGTTGAGGTGAGTAACAGGGCATTAAAGAATGTCAGTTGTAGGTAGGACGATTAGGGAAGAAAGATCGCAACAGCAGGGCATGGTGGTAGCAGTATCCCTTTATAATACACAAAAGCCATGAATATCCTGTAAATGATATCCTTATAAACGGTGAGTTCTGATGTCATCAGTTATAAACGGTGAGTTCTGATGTCATTTCTGTCACATGACTCACTTATATTTGTGTATTATAATAAATAAAGTACCCACAGTTGCAAAATATGAGTTCCATGACCTGTATAAAAACACTCGGCCTTCGGCCTCGTGTTTTTATATGGTCATGAAACTCCTCGGTAACTTATAATATCCTTATATTTTACAAGAGGGGGTACTTTATTCACTCTATAATACACAAAAGCCATGAATATCTTGTAAATTATATCCTTATAAACGGTGAGTTCTGATGTCATTTCTGTCACATGACTCACTGAAACGTGTGTATTATAATAAATAAAGTACCCCCAGTTGCAAAATATGAGGATATTAGAAGTTACCTCGGAGTTCCATGACCTGTATAAAAACACTCAGCCTACTGCCTCATGTTTTTATATGGTCATGAAACTCCTCGGTAACTTATAATATCCTTATATTTTACAAAAGGGGGTACTTTGTTCACTATATATTACTATTATCCAACATTATTATTATTATACTGCCAGCAGCCTCTGACAAACAACAGCTAAAGGGCTATATGTGGGGCAGTCATATCTTAAAGGAACAGTTCAGTGTAAAAATAAAAACTGGGTAAATAGAGAAGTAGTGAGTGGATGTCTAACATAACAGCCAAAACAGTACTTTCTGCTTTGTAGTTTCTAACTCTGAGTTAGTCAGCGACTTTAAGGGGGGCCACATGGGACATAACTGTTCAGTGAATCTGCAATTGATTCTCAGCATGCTGGTTTGATTCAAAAGAAAACAGTTATGACTCCTGTGGCCCCCATCAAGTCACTGATTGGTTAGTGACTGGTAACCATAACGAATCAGTGGAAACCACAAGAGCTGCAAAGCAGGAAGTAGTGTTCTGGCTATTATGTTAGACATCCAGTCACTCCAGTCTTTAACTCTTTATAGATTAAATTTTTGGCTAACTAACTATATAATAAACATTTTTTATTTTGCAAAGTCTATTTACCCAGTTGTTATACTGACCAATTCCTTTAATTAAATATTAGGGCCCCGCAAAGTATCTTTAGGTCTGCTACAAGTAAAGAGTAGTGTAGATCATTGGTATTTTTGTCCTCTCTTCAGACTAAAATAAATTGAACTGGGCAAAGTAGCAATCTGTAAATGTCCTTAGAGAGTACGGGGAGTAATTATATCAATGTATGGGAACTGGGAAAGAATTGAAAATAATTTGTGAAGATTTTAAGACCATGTTGTGGCCCCTGTGAGGGTTTAGGGAATAACTTATTCATAGCACAACAAGCAAGTTCAGTGTCGTTGGGGGTCAGGGATGGCAAAGACAGCAGCACAGTCTGGCTATGATCGCCTATCATTTGGGTGAAGCTGCTCATATTAACTGTCGCATCCCTGCAATGTCCCAAGCTCCACCTGTTCATGTATCACAAGTCTTTCAAAGTGGAATAAAACAGCAGCAAATTTGAATAATATGTTACAACGTGATTTGCACTTAATTGTGAGAATTAATAAATATAGAACTATTAACATATATCTATTTTTGAAACTGCAATTAAGGCTTGGGAATATGAATACCCCCCTTAGTGTTCCTAGTTGCCAGCCACAGTTCAGTATTGGATATTTCCTGAAATGTGAAAATCAAAAATAGAAACTTTCTGAATTCAAGATTTGGCAGATTTGCCTGGCTGTGATCAGTATTCTGAAAGAAATTATGTATTATATATATATATATATATATATATATATATATATATATCTATATATCTATATATCTATATATCTATATATATATATATATATATATCTATATATATATATATATATATATATATAATATATTTTTCAGTACAAATTACAATATCATTATTGAAATGGAAACTAAAGTTTAATTCCCCCCCCCCACCTGCTACAATATTGACATTAGGATGATTTGGTTGTGTCTTTTTAAGGGGGAAAATACTGACTTTTTATTGAGTGTAAAGTTAGCTATGCATTCTCCCATTTGTAATGTGAAAGTGACACACCAGAGGGCACTGTTTCTCAGAGCAATCATGGCTGCCCCCACACTTGGAAAATGTGTTTTACTAGACACTGATAGAATAATCATGTGATTACAAACTCTATATGTAAAAATAATTAACTTTATGTGAGCTGCAGCTCCAGAAAGTAGAGGTTTTTTTTAGAGAATTTCTTTCCCCTTTAAAAATCATTTTACTTTTATTTCAAGGGCTCTTATACATGGGTATTTCTTATGTGTTTACAAGCGCACGTTGAGCATGTAAAAACATATTATATGTGCTTTTTTTGTACATAAGAGCATTTTTGTCATTTCCAAACCCAACCCTCAGTTCTGTAGGTTTCTAAACACACGTCAGGTACAAGATAATGCAGCATGCTGCATCTTAAAAAACGCAATGAATCACAAATGGAATAAAATGCAACTCAGAACTCTCAGGAATGCAACCAGTTGGAATATAATGGAATGAATTAGCTTATGTGTTTAGTCAGTGATCCCCAACCAGTGGCTCTTAAGCAATGAGTTGCTCACCAACCCATTTCATGATGCTCCCAGTGGCCGCCATTGTAGACTGCCAGTCCACTTAGGGGCTTCCAAAAAGCCAATCACAACTCATATTTGGCACATTTTTCACATGCTTATGTTGCTCTCCAAATATGAATGTGGCTCATAGGTGAAAAAAGGTTTGGTATCCCTACGTTTATTTTTGCTCCAACCTACGTCTCAAATGCACATAAAGCACATTAAAAAAGCCTGTGTATAAGAGCCCTTTAGGACCCTTGACTGGTGGTCACATAGATCAAGATTCTCATTTATTTGAGGGCGCTGGTTTGTGTGATACCATCAACAAGGGTGAACCCACATTCTTAATTCTTGGGTCTAGATTGTCAAATTTAAAATAGTCTTGTAGTTCAGTTGTGTGAAATATGTAACTATTGACTTTTCAGGGATGTTGCACCTGCCATATTTCAACCTACTGAACTATAGTTCCCAGCATCAAGGGAGGCCGAGAGTTGTAGTCCAGCAACAACCCACTGGTTATTTCCCAGACATCTGTGTCCTACAGCAGTGAGTCTGAGAATATTTTTCTTCACCCAATCCACAGGAAAGTGCACCTTGAGCTGAACTGTATAAGACACCTTCTTCTACTCATCCTTAATCCAATTAGGTATCACTTGTAACACAGCAGAGTTACCCAATGGGCTAGAAAATAGTGCTGAATATTAGGTTCTGGTTTGGTAATGAACCTTAGGAATCTCAGTTCTCTGACTGCTGGAAAAGGGATGACCATGTCTTTAACCCAAGTTCATGGTCTGTCCTTAGGTACTGTATATTGGGACGAGATGGAGTGGTATTGGCTCTCCCACACTAGGTCCACTCATGGGCACCTGCTGTACATATGGTGTCATAGGGACACGCTGCATGCACAATCTCATAGGCACACACTCAGTTCTTTTTTGACAGAACACTTTTTGCATTGAACCACACAGCACCAGTGAAAGCGACAAAGGCAGTTCTCCTCCACCACAACATTCTCCTCCCTGTGTCCCCGTCCACAGCACAAGAGGTCACACCCCCCTACGTCCAGAGCAGTACTGTTACACACACGCCCCCGCGTTCCCGGGGAGCCTGTTTTCCTGTTGGCCTGACAAAAATCTGGGGATTCTGCAGAGTAGATGAGATCTTGTTTGTCTGGTGGTTTGATGTTGTGTCCCACAGGGATAATAGTCTTGCCATCATTGCCCCCCATGACTTTAAATGCTCCATTAAATCTCTCCAGCAATCGGTCTCCCACTTCCCGGAAATGAGGCATCTTCTTCCAGCAGGTGCGTAGGGTGCAGGAACCGGAGAGACCATGGCACTTGCATTCTGTTCTCATGTAGTTCTTCACAGCCTGCAGGTCATAGAGGCATAAGGGTATGAATGACCAAAGCAAACCATGGCTACAGACAATTCCCCTGACAACATCTTGCCTTACTGTACACAGTATCCCACAGCTACAGTAAATTCCTCTTAGTATACCCAATATTCCCAGTTACCTTCCCTTCAGCTGACACCGTCTCAGCATGCTTACCAGAACCATGAAAAACAAACAAATGCATTTTATAATCAATTATATAATCGTGTCAACAAACTGCCTGCCAAAGCACTGTTTCTTCCAATTTTATTTTAAAGGAGGCAGATACTGGGGAGTTGTAGGTCAACATTGTAGATGGCTATACAAGCAATAGGTCATCCACAGGTTCACATTGAGCAAATCACATTTAGCCTTTCTGGGACATGAGCATTGACCAATTGGAACAAGATGGAATTGCAACAAAGTTCATATGAACATGGTTGTTTCCTTCTAAGCAGAAATCAGTTCTGTTAATTTAGAGGAAGAGAAGCCGAACGGAGATGAGAATAAGGAAAATGAGCAAGGCAAAGAGAGAACTGGAGAGACAGAGGGAGTGATAGACAGACAGGAGGGAGAGTCACAGAAGGAGGAGACAGATCAGAGATAAGACTAGATGCTTCTCCCAAGGAATGTCTCTTCAACCTCCCTGCAGGCAGAAACCCGCCACCCCCAGGAATGCTGCACGACCTCTCTGATCCATCTCTTGCTGCTAATTAATTCATGATTCATGAATGATCCCTGCCTGCCCCGGCTCTTTCATTAAAATATCTGTACACACGGCAAGCATGCAGCCTAAGTGTGAAGCTTTTGCTTCTGTACGTGTGTCAATGACGGCAAGAGCTTTTGCTTTGTGCTTTCATTAAAGGGGAAACTATTCAAAAACAGCTTTTTGCAAAATGAATGAATGAAACGCAACTTCCCAATATACATTCAATACACATTGTCAATGATTTTAAGTTCTATCTAAATGTAATTGGTATTGAAAGCAGTGTTTGTTTATTGCTTTCTGGTCTCTGGTTCTGACTTTTGAGCCAGTGTAGCAGTTTGTTCTCCTCCAGGTGAGAATGGAAGCTTAGGCTGATGTCAGTAGCCTCTGCCCCTCCTTTTAAAATTCAGCAGAAAGAATCCCAAGGCACACAGGATAATTGCAAGCAAGCTGCCTTGCGTGTTTATTGCGAAGTGCAACGTTTCGGGGTCACGCCCCTTTCTCAAGCTTGAGAAAGGGGCGTGACCCCGAAGCGTTGCACTTCGCAATAAACACGCAAGGCAGCTTGCTTGCAATTATCCTGTGTGCCTTGGGATTCTTTCTGCTGGACTGTTTTGGAATCGGCCGATCCTCTACCTTCGTGCACCAGGTGTCGTTACTCTAATTTACTAAGGGTGTGTGAGAGCCATAGTTGAACCTCCTTTTAAAATTGCAGGGCCAGTGACTCTGGCATGCCCATCTGAAATCTGGTACTAGAATGGTCTGCTTTTAGAGCCTCCTAGCTAGAAATACATAAATCCAAATCCAGCTGCAGATGGAGTGGTTGTGTTTTCTTTCAGCACTATAACTCATAGGAGTATATTTATCAAAGAGTGAAGTTAGAGATCACCACAGTCCGCCTGTCTCCATTAATTTCTATGGGACTTTTAGAAGTGTATTTATCAATGGGTGAAAGTGAAAGTTCATCCTTTGATAAACGCCTTTAAAACTCCTATATAAATGAATGGAGAGTGGCGGTATTTCACGCTAGTAGACTGTGGCGATCTCTAACTTCACTCTTAGATAAATATACCCCATAATATGCAGGTATAGGCAAAATGATTAGATCAGATCAGTTGAGCTTTTATTCTGTTTTGTTCTTTGGATTATGTTGGCATTTTATAAATCTTAATATTAATAGTAGTAATACTACCAATAATATTTTTTTAAGGAATTCTTCATTCTACAAATAATTAAGCTGTGCAAAATAACACTTGGTTTCAATATAGCGAGTTAGCCAGAAATGTAATTAATGTAATGTATAAAGGCTGGAACAGCTTTGTAGCTCTATGTTTTGATACCAGGCATTAACCCCAATAAGTGACTTGAGGGGGGGGGCTATAGGGTTTTTTTAAGCACAAACAGGCCGGGCGTGGCCCGGTGACGTAGGGGGGAGGGTGATGTCAGGGGCGGAACTGATGACTTGGCAATGTCATTCACTTAAATGTCCTTTGCGGGGTTCCTAATTTGGAAAACCGGCTGTCCGGGTGAAATTCGGACAGGTGGCAACCCTAGGGGAGCATATGGGTCATAACTGTTTGCTTTTGAATCTGACCTGCCTGCTAAGAATCAAAAGCAAACTTACTGCACATGTATGTTCCATGTGGCCCCCCTTCAAGTTGCTGACTAACTCGGAGTTAGAGAGCTACAAAGCAGGAAGTAGTGTTCTGGCTGTTATGTTAGACATCTGCTCACTCCAGCCTTTATACATTACATTTTTGTCTAATTAACTATATTAGAAATATTTGTTTATTTTGCGAAGACTATCTATTTAACCAGTTTTTATACTGAGCTGCACTCTACAGCAATACCCTTGTCCTGTAAAAAAATGGATACAATTTCATCCCACTATTCAGTCCTTACCAGCCTTCCAGCCTCGTTGTTATGGAGATCAATTAACGTCCGTATATCACTCTTCCCTTTCTTTCTCTTGGCATCCATGAACTGTCGAGACTTCTCATATCCAAATTCCACATCATCTCCGCAGCCCCCCCATTCCCAAGCAGAACCATCTGCTCCCGGACCAATGGCGAGGGGAGGAGGGGGGCCCCAGTTACGTGTAACCTCACAGCCACACTGCAGCAGCTCCCCCATGCTACAGGCCTGTGTCACTGCATGGATCACTCCAGCTGCCGTGATTGCGTACACAAATGCTGTCTCGCGGATATCTGTGGGAGAATAGGACATATATGAGCTTCCGAGTGTACTGACCTGTAGGGACCTACTGTACTGTTGTGTGCTGAGGCAATTAGGTTTACAAATGCAATGCTGCTAACAGTGGAGGTTTCAGCAATAGCCTTGAGAGGGGTTTTGTCATGTAAAGGAAGTCAAGTCACTGAGTTCCATTCTGGTGAACTTGCTGATGAAGTACACCTTTCTATACAATTAGGACATTTTAATTACAAGTGCATAAAATCAGCAAGGTGGATCTAAGGAGTTATCCAACCAACAATATCTGTATCACTGCCCAACTCTTCAGTATAACCAACAGTTCATTTGTGGGCCAAAAAGAAGGATACCCCAGCTGTAATCATTGCACCTTTTGGCTGTTTTCCCCACCACTGCTATAGGCACCATCTCTCCCTACTATACCTGCTATCCCACAGCCACAGTCCCTTCCCAGAGACTATTATCCCACTGCTACTATAGACACCATCTCTCCCTACTATACCTGCTATCCCACAGCCACAGTCCCTTCCCAGAGACTATTATCCCACTGCTACTATAGACACCATCTCTCCCTACTATACCTGCTATCCCACAGCCACAGTCCCTTCCCACAGCCTATTATCCCACTGCTACTATATGCACCGTCTCTCTACTATACCTGCTTTCCCACAGTTCCTTCCCAGAGACTATTATCCCCACTGCAACTGTAGACACCATCTCTCCCTACTATCCTGCTATCCCACAGCCACAATCCCTTCTCAGATGCTATTATCCCACTGCTACTATAGGCACCATCTCTCCCTAACAGGGCCGCCATTAGAAATCATGGGGCCCTGTACAACAAAGTTTTCGGGGCCCCGCCCACACTCGCGCACAAGACCCACCCCTGATCCCACCCACTCCACCCAAGCCCCACTCCATCCTGCCCAAAGACCACATAGACATCAGCACTAAAAAAGTAACCCCCCCACACACAAGCTATAAAAAGCTATTGATGGTCAGGGCCCCATTATAAGTTAAAAAAAAAAAACATTGGTGCCAGGGCACCCCTTACAAGTTAAAAAAAAATTAGGGCCCCAAAAAATATTTTTAAAAAAACATTGGTGCCAGGGCCCCCCTTACAAGTTAAAAAAAAAATTGGGGCCCCAAAAAATATTTTTAAAAAAACATTGGCACCAGGGCCCCCCTTACAAGTTTAAAAAATTGGAACTCCAAAAAATTTTTTTTTTAAAAAAAAAACATTGGTGGCAGGGGCCTATAGAATATAGAATATAATATATTAAAAAAACACAAATTGGTTTCAATAGAATTGAACTTGTGGCTTCAACTTCGCCTCCTTTCGTGACTTTGGGTCTTTTCGCCATTTCAGGACTTCAATTTCAGCTGTTTTTGCGACTTCGGGGCTTTTCGCCGCTTCTGGATTTTGGCTTAGGCTATTTTCATAGCCGCTTCAGAAGTTCGACTTCGGCTGTTTTCGTGGCTTCGGGTCCTTCGGCTGTTCGGCACTTCCGCATCTCTGCCGTTCGGGATAGCCGCACAGCTTTGGTGCTCGCAAGGGGGGGCCCAGCTCTTTCAAAACTGCAGCACTGCCGCCCCCCCCCCAATGGCGGCCCTGCGCCCTGCTATACCTCCTTTCCCACAGCCCCCCACCCCCAGGCTATTATCCCACTGCTACTATAGACACCATCTCTCCCTACTATACCTGCTATCCCACAGCCACAGTCCCTTCCCAGAGACTATTATCCCCACTGCTACTATAGACATCATCTCTCTCTACTATACCTGCTATCCCACAGCTACAGACCCTTCCCAGACATTATTATCCCACTGCTACTATAGGCACCATCTCTCCCTACTATACCTGCTATCCCACAGTCACAGTCCCTTCCCAGAGACTATTATCCCACTGTTACTATAGGCACCATCTCTCCCTACTATACCTGCTATCCCACAGTCACAGTCCCTTCCCAGAGACTATTATCCCACTGCTACAATAGGCACCATCTCAACCCTCCAGGTTATTGTTAAAAAGCGTTATCAGTGATCAGGAAGAAAAATGCTTTAACCAGCCCCAGACAAACAGGAATAAGCCTCACAACCATACAAACAGAAATATTTTTTTCTTCACCAAAACAACCACTGACAGGATTGCAGCCTAGAAGAGATCCTTCAGCAGGGGCCCTAAGGCAAAGATATAACTCACAAATCAGACATACAGAAAGGCGTCAGAAAAATTCCTTTCACAACGTGGGCACTTCAGGGCCTCACTTTAGATGTCCATCAAGCTCTCCAGTCTCTGAAAAAGATAAAGTGATCCATACGGAGCATGAAAAGCCTACGGAAAGGCAATGTACTCCAGTCCTCACATTCCCAAACTACCTAAGTGACAGGGCAACCCACATTTACTAAAAACAAGCTGCGCCCGTTGAAATAGTGATTGATTTTTCAGTAATGAATGTTGTCTGACTCTCCATCTTGCCCCCTCAATGTATTTTTTAAAAACTCTGCAGTCAATGAGTCAATCTATGAGATGTTTTTCTCCATAGGTTTTTTCAGTGCTAAAGTCTGGAAAGGGGAACTACAAAATCAAGATTGTGTTTTTTTCACATCATCACTCTACAGAAAGAGTACTCTTTTATATGATCATTATTAGCTTATTTACTAATAAACCTTTCTGTAATGTGGTTTGACCTGGGGATCAAACAAAGCATAAATAACATGTTGGTGGAGCAACATCTTAGAAATTAGATGACAGCAGTAGATGTGAGGCTAATATAACACTGTGAATTTCCCAGAATTTAGCCCTCCAAGCTAGACTTAAGGCAATGAAACAAGCCAACTCCAGACCAGGCCAGTACAAGGCGATTAGTCAGCCAATTCTTTCGCTAGTCATCTTGCTACAATAAGTTATTTGCCTTATCGGACATCAACTGTGAATGGCAATAGCAGAAGGAGAAACCAGTATTTTCCTTGATATTTTCTTCCCATTAAATCTGTTTTTAGTCTTTAAATGGATAGGAATTTTTTTTTTTTGTCCTAGCCACTTTACTTTTATGAATGATTGCTGACAAGCATACTGAGAAGAAATATTTGGTCAGGCTGTCCAAATAAGTTTCAAGAGCAATCATATATTTGTCTTTATTTTACCCTCACTCACTTCAACCCCCAATCTCTTGCCTCACCCATTATTCTTTTTCACCCCTAATTTACATTATGGGGCTGATTTATTAAGGGTCGAATTGAAAATTCTAATTTTCAAAATTTTTTATGGTCAAAACTGTCAAATTCAACTACGGCATTATCCAAACTCGTTTCAAGTATTTTAAAAGTATTCAAAGTAGATTTTCGAGATTTATCATACTCTGGCCCTTTAAGAATTCGAAATTTGGCTATTCGCCACCTAAAACCTGCCGAATTCCTCTATAAGTCAATAGGAGAGATGCAGTGACCAATTTGGAGTTGTTTGTAGCCTTCCTGACATACAAGTTTTTTTCGGAGAAAAAACTTGAATCGAGTTTGGTCGAAGTCGATTCGAGTTTTCGAGTGAGTAAAATTCGTCCGAGTTTAAGATATTTGATTTTATTAATAAATAGTTAAATATTTGAATTTCGAGTAAAATCAAATTCAAAAAAGCGCCTCTGGGGGGCACATTTACTAAGGGTAGAATATCGAGGGTTAATAAACCCTCGAATTCGACCCTCGAGGTAAAATCCTATGAATTCGAATATCGAATTCGTAGGATTTACCGCAAATCCTACGATCGAACGATTCGAAGGATTTTAATCGATCGATCGACGGATTTTCCTTCGATCAACAAAAAACTTAGAAAACTGATGGGGAAGGTCCCCATAGGCTAACATTGTAGCTAGGTAGGTTTAAAGTGGCAAAGTTTTCAAAGTAGTCAAAGTTTTTTTTAAGAGACAGTACTTCGACTATCGAATAGTCGAACGATTTTTAGTTCGAATCGTTCGAATCGAAGTCAGAGTCGTAGTCGAAGGTCGTAGTAGCCTATTCGATGGTCGAAGTACCCAAAAAAAAACTTTGAAATTCGAAGTTTTTTTACTTCTAATCCTTCACTCAAGCTTAGTAAATGTGCCCTTATATGTTCCATCTTGCGCAAACCTACTCCAGCTTACTTAAATACAGTAAGCGCACCATGGGATAAATGTGTGTGTGTGGGGGTTATGCAGGGTCCACTCAGTGTATGCTCCCCTGGCCAAAAATAGTGACAGCCTCCCATTGTGTACTTGTGTATAGTTGGTGGGCTGCAATTTTGATCTATGTAAGCACCTCAGAATGGGGGTCTAAGCTTCCCCATTACCCCAACTAATTCACCCCATAGCCTCATCCGCATGTCACAAAGAAAGGGGAATGTGCACCCTCTGTGATCACCCTTCAGGGTGGGACATCAACACTCATCTCACTAAACTGTTTTGCTGTTTTTTTTCCATTGATATAATTTACTTTAATTTTGTCATCCAAATCAAACATTGAGTTTGCCAAAAAAACATCAGTGTGAGGTGCTGAAAATAGATTAAATATTGTTACTGCTGTGACAGGCCGAGGCAGTGATGGACTGTGAGCGATTTCTGCACGTTGCAGAACAGTGATTTTAACATTTTAAAGGAGAACTAAACCCTAAAAATGAATATGGTTAAAGATGCCATATTCTACATACTGAACTTATTGCACCAGCCTAAAGTTTCAGCTTCTCAATAGCAGCAATGATCCAGGATTTCAAACTTGTCACAAGGGGGTCACCATCTTGGAAAGTGTCTGTGACGCTCACATGCTCAGTGGGCTCTGAGCAGCTGTTGAGAAGCTAAGCTTAGGGGTAGTTGCAAATTATCAAACAGAAAATGAGGTTTGTATGTAATATAAGCTGATGCTAGTTGGCTGATTATTATATTCTGATGCTAGTTGCACTGGTTGCTGTGCTGCCATGTAGCAATTATCTGTGTTAATTACTAATCAGTCTTATATTATGACATTTCTATTCTATGTGTACTGTATATTGTGAGTGGATCCCTAAGCTCAGTAAGTGACAGCAGCACAGAGCATGTGCAGTGAATCAGCAGAAAAGAAGATGGGGGGTCTACAGGGTCATATTTGGAGACACAGATCTTCACTGTTGAAGGGCTGTGGTTGCTTTTGGCTTGTACAGAAGCCCAAAACATAATGTACAACATTTCTAGCTACTTCTTTAGCTAGGCTTTAGTACTTTAGTTTAGTTCTATAGGGATTTGTAACCCAGCATCCCATAGGCAGACAAGACAGTTTAGCAACAATTTAAGGGCGACAATTAAACCCACCCCCTTCATTTAAGAGGATTCGAGACCATGCTGAGGGAGATTTAGATTTATTTAATAAAAAACTATGTATGTGTTGTTCTCACCATTTTGCCTATTGACCTACATTTGAGTCTGCTAATCCAAATACAAGAAAGAATCCACGCTTTTAAAGTCGTTTCTGTTGGGGAAGAAAGAGAGACCCAATTGTGAGAAACCAAATGGAGTGGTGGTACTGCACTGATCTCCCCTCTGTAAATAGATAGAGCTTTGGCCATGAAAGGGCTCTCTTGTGCCTTCAAACTGCCTTGCACTCCCCCCCCCTTGCCCTAGTCAGCTCAATAATATCCAAGCATCACTCCCATTGGGAAGAGACAAATTCAAGACTATATTACCTTTTAATTATGTAGAAGAACCTTATAATGTATTGTTTTAATTCAAACTTTATAGACCTCCCTCAATTGTTCAGATTATGTATTCACTTTTTTGGCCTTCTCTTCCACAATCACTAATATAACTGGAAACAACAATTTGCAATATTATACTGTATATCTCACAACCACCAATCCTTTACATCATGACATTAGCTACCACAGCATAAAACTGGCCCTAATGGCACAGACCTTCGAAGTTTCTCATCATTTTTCCCATATGTAATTTAAAGCCTCTTCCAAAGATACTGTATTTGGACTTGGTGTTAACCTTGTTGTATGGATTGTTCTGACACCCTCCCTCAACAAGGCAACAAATATAAGAAAATACATTTGCAGGATTTGCACCTCTTTGGAGGTTCTATGGCTTTCCAAGACAATTAATAAGTTACCCATATCACACCATCAAACCCTGTCCCTTTCTAGTGCTTTGATCCCCCTAGAAACCAACTCCACATTCCACTACCTTATTCTATTTGGATTGATTCTAAAACAAGGGTCTAAAAAGGGTGTTTTCTGTACTCACACAGGTATGTAATATGCTGCATTTAAGAGGTTGGACAACTATATTACACAAAAATTTTGGAATACACAGTTCCAGCAACATTGTACAATTTCCCTCTGGGCTGAGAAATTCCTAGCAGATGCAGAGAGATATATAATCCCTGTTATGTATCTACTGGAACATACCACTTGACAAGTGCCGTAGATATTGCCAACAGAGACAGATGTGACAGTAGGCAGCAAGGATTTTGAGGCTGAGGCCCATTTTATACCAGGAAAGAACAGAACAGAAAACCTCTTATGTACTTATGTGTTTAAAGGAGAGTTCCAAAATATGGGTAAATACTGAGCTTAATGCACCAACCAGCCTTAAAATGTAACATCTCAGTAACAGTAATGATACAGGGCTTTAAACTTGTCACAGGAGCTCACCATCTTGCATTTTGTTAGGAGTGTCAGTGACAAGCACATGCTCAGTGTGCTCTTGTCAGCTCTTGAGAATCAAAGCTTAGGGTCTGTCCCAAATCAGAAAGCAGAAAATTATATTTTCCTGAAATATAAGACGATGCTACAAGATTGATTATGAAATTCTGATGCTAATTGAACTGGTTTTTGAGCGAACATTATTAGAAGCTGAATTAATTACTAATCAGCTTCGTTTTGATTGTCTATTGAGATTTTCATTCATCCAGGTCATGATATACAGTATCTAGTACAGTTAAGTCTAAAGCAAATGGACCTGAATATGTCTCACCGTTCATCCAAGCCAAACTGAAGTTAAGAAGCTGATTGGATAAGTATTGAACGTTTTAAAGAATACTTAGAAAGTCCACTTGTTTTAAATGTAAATCTACTAGAGACTTTTATATCAAATATACTTTTATATGACTTTTATACTTGGTGTACAGTATATTGTGAGCCGGTCTCTAAGCTCATGTAACTGAAAGCAGCACAGAGCATGTGCAGGGAATTGGCAGAAAAGTGGATTATAAACTGCAGGAGACATATTTAAAGGCACAGATCTTACCTGTTAAAAGGCTGCGATTGCCTTGGACTTGTATAGAACTAAATATTGTACAGGTGTGGGACCTGTTATCCAGAATGCTCAGGATCTGGGGTTTTTCAGATAATGGATCTTTTCGTAATTTGAATATTTATACCTTAAGTCTACTAGAAAATCATATAAATAAGAGACTGGAATATGAAGAGGAAAGGTCCTGAATAGAAGGATCAGTAATTAAAAGTAACAATAACAATACATTTGTAGCCTTACAGAGTATTTGTTTTTTAGAAGGGGACAAAGAGTCAGAAGAAAAAGGCAAAGAGTCAGAAGAAAAAGGCAAATAACTATAAAAAATAAATAATGAAAACCAATTGAAAATTTGCTTAGTATTGGCCGTTCTATAACATAATAAAAGTTACCTTAAAGGTGAACCACCCCTTTAAATAAACCCAAAAGACTGGTTTTGCTTCCAATAAGGACTAATTACATCTTAGTTTGGATCAAGTACAAGCTACTGCTTTATTATTACAGAGAAAAAGGAAATCATTTTGAAAACTTTGGATTAAAGTGGAGTCTATGGGTAATAGCCTTTCTGTAAATGGCTATACAGATGGATAACAGATCCCATACCTATATTGCATTTCTGCCATATTTCTTTGTTAAGCTTTAGTTCTCCTATAATATTTATTGTACAGCTGTTACAGTGCAGGCTGGTCTTGCTGAATTTGCTCTTGCAATTTCACATGCTCATGTTCTCAGTTCCTCATATGAAACATTATTCCTTCAATCCCATTCTTTTTCTGAAATCAGAAGCCCTGGTCTTGCCTCAAGAAGACGTCTATTGATTTGTGGACAGGTTTTGGAAAGACTGATATTTCATTGGACTTATACTGACACAATAGAACCCAACATCCTTGTTCCATGTGTCTAGGTCAGAATCTTAGTCCTACAGACCTTGGTTATTTATTTTCATATCATTGGACCTATGACAAATCAAGCGAGGATTGCTAGAGGAATATTAATGCTGCTGGTTGTATATATTAATGAACTTTTAATTGATTCACCTAACTGTACAAAACATTCATATGCTTTATAAACATCAGTAAATCCCTCTCAGCAGCTGTGTTTCCCTGGATTTGTCTCAAAGGGGCTTCTGGCTAAATAGACAGCAGCCTGTGCGGAACCGAGAGGGTATTACTGGGACTGTAATAATGAAAAGGAAATAAATATTTTTTGCATGATTCCTATTGAAGGGTTTTTAACCCAAATATAATATTTTGTATGAAAGCAACTCAAATTCTAAGCAACTTTCTGATTTACATTAATTTCCAATGGTCAATAATTGTAAAAAGTATTTGTAAATGTAATCAGACTTTTCTTTCTCTTGCTTGTTTTGACTTCATATGCCATGAAACAGTGTTACAGTAACTGACAGAAAAAATAAAAATATAACTAACATACTGTTTCAAAAATATATTTGCTCACTATATATCTATATATATATATATATATCTATATATATATATATATATATCTATATATATATATATATATCTATATATATATATATATCTATATATATATATATATATCTATATATATATATATATCTATATATATATATATATCTATATATATATATATCTATATATATATATATATATATATATATATAGGCCATGATTTGCAACAAAGTTTCTCACATTCCACTGGTCCACATGAAAATGAAAATAAATTTTGTCTATGAAGATTCTCAATTATCCAGGTCATGATATACATTATCTAGTAGAATTAAGACAGGCAACTGGACATTTAGAGTTTTTCTTGAAAACTTTTCACCACTCATCCGACTTTCCTACCCTCAAGTGTTTAAATTTGGGGAATTCCTGACCAGTTCTTTCTTTTTAAGAAAAACTAAATGTCCTTTTGCCTTTGACTTAATCTTCCCATTTTATTTTAAACCCTGCCATTTTTGCAGCCAGTCATTTGGACTTTCCAACCAAAATTAAGACCATGTGGGAGGTATGCTGCTTAGGCTTCAGTCTAGCTGTTAAACCATGACATATTCTCAGCACTTCAGCTTCCCTAGAGCGATAACTACTTTCTGCCAACAATGACAGTTCCATTTAGCACTTTAGACATGACGACAAAGGCCGGAGAAGAAGATTCCAACCATAAAGTATATAGAGAAATAATCAGGGTCCCAAAGTTAAGTTATTAAACTCACCAAGGTGCACTGCCCTGAGCCTTCAGTTAGGGGAGCAGATCAAAACTGTATTATTGTAGAGCAGGCACTCGAAGAGTAGTCTTGGTAACAGACATGTAAAGGTTCAAAAGGTTTATTGGGTACACATGGAAGTAGCCTTACGCTTTTCATGTTTTATGAACACTTAATCACAGGTTCCCATCCATTAAATGCCTGTCCGTATACCTTCAGCACTGAGCCCTAGCCAGACCCAGTCACCAGAGCCTGTCTATGGACTAGACCTTCAGGGAGGTAGGGGTTGTCAGCATTCCCCTCCTTCTGAAATATTCATAAACTGGTTAATTTACAATAAAGGGGGCATGGATCATCGTATAGACTTGAGGAGCAGCAACAAAAGTGGTCTGTGATGGTACAAAAAAGGAAATCCGGTTGTAACGGAACTGGGTTGCCATTCTTGTGTGGGGTCACTATCTCAGCTATCTGGAAAACATTTGATGCCCCTGAAACAATAATTAGACCTCCTGTCTCTGTCAACTGAAGAAGCCAAACTAAAGTCTGAGATAACAGCAGAGACTTGGCTTCATCTAAATGTCAAGCATAGATATAAAAGTAAAATAACTACAGTTCCATTACATCCATTGTGTGTGTGTGTGTGTGTAACAAGCAAGCACTGCACTCTAATTATTATTATTTAGATCAACCTTTGAACTGAAGATCTTGCAATCAACTCAAGAAATCAGGGTGGTCTATGGATATGTATCCCATATAGAGTGGATTGCACCTTCCTAAAAATGTTTTCCTTCCACAGAGTTCAAAAGTCAATCATTAAAAGCTGAGCTGAACTTTCAACTGGGACAGCCATAAATCTTAAATAAGTGGTTTAGTGCATAAATGCAGGATAACGGGTATGTATACCAAGCAGATGTCATTCAAGTAGGCAATTTAAGAGAGAGAGAGGGGCCACAAGCAAAAGATGTAGCTGTGTCCAACACTCCTCTTTCCCGTTGAAGATGAAATACTCTCAAAATTTCCAGCACCCTCTGAGAAACAAAAGGCTAGTGGGAGTTGTAGTTTGACTTTAGCTGAACATTGCTACACAATATCTCTTGGCCATAAATACGACAAAAGTTGAGGGGTAACATCAAGGAGCAGAATGCATTATATTTCCTCATTAAACCCACATTGTCTTGGAGCATTCCTAATTACTTCATTACAAAACTAGGGGAGCAAGTTTCAGCAGTAAAGCTAAGGACTTATGTAAAATGTAGCAATAACTATATTCCTGCCTGCAGGGGAGAAAGAAAATGCCAATGCTACCAAACGCCAGTCAACAACAAAAACAAGGAGAAGCTTTGCTACAGGTCAAGAAGCTTCCGTACACTAATCACTATGGATCTAATTATGGTCAATTACAAGTAGCATGGTGGCCATACCCACCATTTCAGGTTAGGACACTGAATTTTCCATGGCAAAACGAGACAGACCTCTCCAACCTAGGAAAATCAAATAGACCATCCCAAATGAGTGAAAGTGCATGCGGCATTCCAGCTAAGGAACATTAAATGTACCGTGACAATCAACAGCAAACAGCAGGAGAATGAATACGCTTTTCCTTGTAAGGCATTTGTGCCCTCAAAATTAGGGAGAAATGTGCCCCTGGAAGTTGTTGAGAAGGTGACTTCCAATATCCTTATATTTTACAATAGGGGTACTTCATTCACAATGTAATTTACAGGTTAATCATGGCTCTTGTGTAGTATACAATATTACAGATTAGAAGCATCAACTGGAGTTACTGGCTGTTGGAAAAAATATGCTTGTTTGGAGATAGTGTGCTTTATTCTCAAGATAGCATGCTGTGCCTAAAATTAGTGAAGCTGTTGATAACTCAAGTGAAAGTTATACAAAAGCTATAGAACTCTGATGAAGTTCACAACTACATGATGGTACTTAATATCCAAAGGTATTATGGTCAATTGCATTTGATAAGAATCTATTCGTGCTCATAACCCCTTATTGTTGCGTAACTCCTGCTAATCTTAAACCTAGTTTTAGGCCTATCTGGGGGCCCGATGGCACCACATTAGATCCCTACCCATGGTTACCTTGCTGGAGGATCTTCCCGAAGTACTTGTTATGACTGGTGCAGTTCCACCGTCTGGACCTGAATTGGTACTGGCATTCACGTACTCCCAGTTTGGCACCTTTTGCCACCTCATTTACGATTTCTGGCTCAGTCCGACACAACTCATCCTGCTTGCCAGCCAGACGCTTGGTTTTCCTACAGATGCTGTTGGGGTCCATCACCAGGGGGCTGCCAACTGCCCTGCCAGATCATTAAACAAAGAGAAAAAGACAGTGTTTAACAGGAGATCAAAACCATTAAGCTCTGTACTACCACTGACAGCCGAAATCGAATTAATGCCAAAAGCTTGCAGATAACATAGTATATTATACAAAATATAAAATGGGAATAGGAGTTATTATGCAGAATGCTTGGGATTAGAGTTATCTGGTTAATAAATCATAATGTAGAGCACTGTGCTTTTAGGCTATATTTGCATGGCATAGATTCAATAGCTGACTGCCAGTATTATATTCCCTTGTATGGTGTATAATTCAGCAGGAACATCCCCAATGTTTTCTCATAGCTTGTACATAAAGATACCGCTAAACGATGTGTGTGTGAATGTGATAGAGACCTTAGACTGAAAGCTCCACCGCATCATGAACTAATCTATAAACTCTGTAAAGCACTAGTGACATACACTACCATTGCCTCACTTTCTCCCGTATTTAATTTGCAGCATTCCTTTCCCGCTTGCTCTTTGTGCAAAGCATGCCGATATTTTCTCTTTTTTTTTTCCAAACTTGGAAAATATACTTTCTGCAGAGCTGAGGCAGAAATCTTACAACTTACAGATGCTGCGGCTGTGATACCATCACAACATGAAACGGAAGCTTTCAGTGTTATATCTATATAATAGCTTGCAGCTAGGGTTGCTACCTGGCTGGTATTTTACCGGCCTGGCTGGTAAAAATGATGGCTGATCCCAATGTTATTAATAGGGAAAAAAGATTAATATATAGATAGGGCGGTGTTTTTTTCCAAAAAAGGTGGCAACCCTACTTGCAGCTAACATCATGTCTGCAGAGGCAATGGCACCATAGTCCTTATTATGCAGGACCCATCCATGGCACACTTGTCGCATTTCAGTGAAGGCACACTTTGCACCTTGATCTGCATCTGGTTCAATTGCATAGAGCAATTCTGTGGGCTGTCCAGATAATAGATCTCATACATGTTCTGTTGCACACCTCTGATATTGTACAGGCACTATCCCAACCATAGATATTGTTTGGGATCATCTTGCCAGCCTACTGTACAACCAGCTACAACCTTAATGGTCTCTTGTTAGTATTTGCTCTTCCTTCCCAAGGGCTGATCGGTCAAATACCACACTGAATGGTCACTTCATTTCATCCAATCAGCTTGAGTGACTAGAGTTCTTTGAGCTGAACAACTGCTACATGGGTGCAAGAACCATGGTTGTAGACTACAGTGAAACGCACTGGACCTTCCAAAGACATTGAAATATGTATTGGTGTCCAAAGCAACAATACTTAAGGGACTGCATTAGTGCTCTCTAGATCTAGACGAGCCCTGGCAATGCTCTAACACCCTTATGGAAAGTCTCTGACTGCACTCACACACCCTGGCCTTCCAAGAAGAATGACTCCCCGGTGAGATTGAGGTATCGGCCACCTCAATTCCAATATGGCACAAAGAAAACCGCTGGCACACAGGGTAATGCTGGCAGGGTGAACCCTTGCTTTAAGTTTATTGCAGCATGCAATGTTTCTGTGATAAACCCCTTTATCAAGCATGCGGTTTTCTTAATGCTCTGACACCCCACAGTACTGCTCAATAAAGACAAATTTTCACTACCTAAAAGATTTTAAATATTCCTTTATGTCTCACCCTCCTCCATTCTTTGTCTTAGTTGCTTGTCACCTTTTCTTCTAAAAAATGTGAACAAATTGCCTGATCCCTGAGGCGCCCACTGAAGATGACTGCTTCTGACAGATAAGCCAAAAGGGGAGTGAAGTGTTAAGCAGATATCATCTTGACCGCACTCCTGTGCAGCCGCACGTATTTAACCCAATCAGTGACTGAAGAGAGATTGAAATCTGAGGCCAGGTTCATTGCTACAAAGGAATTTCTTTAATTCGCGCCAGGGGCATCGAAGGGTGTTAACTAAAGCACCTTATTTTTCACTATGTCTGCACCTTCTGGCACATGTTTGTATTAATCAGTCACTAGAATTCTATGGCTGCCTCTGTTTTCCTTTTATTTATTTTTTTTTCTATATTTTTTCAGATTATTAAAAGGTAAGATGATGTTATGGGGCTTACAGTGCATTAACCCAAAGCAAGTAATTTTAATTTGTCTGTTTGCATGCCATTACCACTCAGGGCTCAGTCAGAAATTTACTGGACAGGCTTAATGGGGTGTTTCACGTTTAAGTAAACTTTTAGTATGTTATAGTAATTCTAAGCAACTTTCCAGCTGGTTTTCATTTTTTCTTTTTTTAAAGTTTTTGAATTATTTGCCTTCTTCTCTCTTTCTAGCTTTCAAATGAGGGTCAATGATCCCCATCTAAAAAAACAAGTGCTTTGTAAGACTTCGATTTATTAATATTGCTACTTTATATGCAGGCCCTCTCCTACTTATATGTCACTCTCTTATTCAAATTAGTCCATGGTTGCTAGGGTAATATGGATCCTAGTAACCAGATTGCAGAAGCTGCAAACTGGAGAGCTGCTGGATAAAAAAACTAAACAACTCAAAAACCACAAGTAATAAAAAATTTAAAACAATTGCAAAATGTCTCAGAATAGATGCATTTAGCTTTTTTCAATGGGGCTGTACTCACACAGGCGCGTGTAGGCACCGAACGCAGGTTGAGATGCAACATGCTGCATTTTTCCTGCGTTCGGCGCCCATACGCACCTGTGTGAGTACAGCCCCATTGAAAAAAGCTAAATGCGTCTATTCCTGCGCTCCCCTGCGGCTGAACGCTGAAAAACGGAACGCAGGGGAGCGCAGCTTCAACCGCTCGTCAGTAAGAGCCCTTAAACTGACCACTCATTTTGTGGGAATAAACCGACACAAACCCTTGGAGGTCTGCAGCCATGCAGTGCCTGGTTGCAATCAAACAGTAGCTGACAACATTGGCCTATAGCAATGCTAACCATTATGCCAAATGTGCAACCCAATCTTTGTTGCATCATAGTTAATGGTGTTTACACAAAAAAGTGCAGTTATCAAACCAGACAAATGAAGATCAGAAAACCATATTACAGGTATTATCCAGGATGTGTGGGGTTTTCTGCATAAGTGATCTCTCTGTAATATAGAGCCAGATGCTTTAAAGGGGTTGTTCACCTCCCAACACTTTTTTCAGTTCTGTTAGTTTCAGATAGTTTACCAGAAAAAAATTATTTTTCCAGTTACTTTATTTTTTTCTATGTGTGACTGTTTTTCTAATGTTGATGTAAAGTGTCTTTTTTTTACATTCGAAAGCAGCTCTGGGAAGGGGGGTCACCAACCCTGTAAACTGTTCTAAATTGATATATTTAGTTGATACATTTCTTAACTTTGTCCCTGCTGAGCAGAATCCCTGGGTTTTATTACAGGCAGCTGTTAGAATTGATACAATAGTTGCTAATATTCCAGAGATGCTGCTGAGAAATGTATCAACTAAATGTTGCAAAATCGTAACATTTTACAGTCTGCACCTGAATTACTGAGCTGCCAGACTCGAACACCAGACACACGAACATTAAACTTAGATTTTGGAAAAACTGTAAAAAAAAAAAAAAGTCTTTATTTCTGGTGAACAATCTGAAAACAATTGAACTGAAAAAAGTGTTTGGAAGGTGAACAATCCTTTAATGCTACTAATAAGCATTTAAAAATAAAAGCAAACCGAGAGGACTGGATTTCTGCAGCTTAGTTACTATGAAGTACGAGAGATGAGTAAAAAAATAGACCTTGGTCTGTCAAAAATCCTAATGTAGAGCTTTGCTAAGATATATGTATAAGATTTTTTTTAAATGTTCAGAAATGCTGATATCATGTGGGATTTTCCTCTGCCTTGGGCCATCTGCTCTGGAGTCTGGACCAAGGATTACATTTCAAATCGACTGTAGAAATATAAATGTAGGTGACACAACCCTGTGAGGAGCAAAAACACCCACATACTGGAGGCATCGGGAAGAGAAATATAACAGGCAGGAGTTAGCATGGAAACAGCTTGCACTGTCTGCAGCAGGCAAAGCAGCTTGATTTGTAATAGAATGTTATTGCCTTGAAGGGGTTGTTCACCTTCCAACAGTTTTCAGTTGATTTCACTAGAAATAGATGATTTTTCAATTACTTTCTACTTATTTGTGACTGTTTTTCTGATATTGAAGTTGAAAGCCTGTTGAAGTTGAAAGCCTGCTGAGCAGAATCCTTGAGTTTCATAAAAGGGGTTGTTCAGTTTTGCGTTAAATTTTAGTATGAAGCAGAGAGTGATATTTTGAGACAATTTGCAATTGGTTTTCATGTTTTATTATTTGTAGTTTTTGAGTTATTTAGATTTTTATTCAGCAGCTCTCCATTTTGCATTTTCAGCAGTCTGGTTGCTAGGATCCAAATTACCCTGACAACCATGCACTGATTGGAACAAGAGACTGGAATATGAATAGGAGAGGCCTGAATAGAAAGATGAGTAATAAAAAGTAGCAATAACAATACAATTGTTGCCTTACATAGCATATGTTCTATAGATGGGGTCAGTAACCCCCTATTTGAAAGCCAAAAGAGTCAGAAGAAGAAGAAGGCAAATAATTAAATAAGTATAAAAAAAATAATAAAAACCAATTGAAAAGTTGCTTAGAATTGTCAATTCTATAACAGTAAAAGTTACCGTAAAGGTGAAGCACCCCTTTAAAGTCAGCTGTTAGAATTGATAAAACAGTCTGTAACATCCCACAGATGCTGCTAAAAAATGTATTAATTAATGTAGAAATTTTTAACAGTTCTGCACCTTTATTTACTGAGCTGCCAGACTGAAACACTAGAGACAGGGACATACATTTTTAAACTTCAATTTTGAAAAACTGGTAAAAAAAAATAAAAAAGAAATTTCTGAAAACAACTAAACTGAAAACATTTTTGGAAGGTGAATAACCCCTTCAAAAACCCTCCAATTGATGTACTTTTTTCCTATGCGTTTGAGTATTATTGTGTTTCTATATTTTTCTTACTGCATGCTCCCCACTGCCACTGTGAGCCCCAAAATGAGCAACTAGCAGGAGCAACTGGCTGTACCAGGGAACCAGGAAGTGTGTCTAGTTGGTGATTTCCCTGTTTTAGCACAACTACCAAACAGAATGATTGTTTGCAGAAGGAAAAAAAATGTTATGCCAAGGGAGTATGCAACTAAACCATTTAAAAAATATGAGTATCAACTAGTGATTAGTGAAATGCTTTTTTTGTATCGTAACTTTTTGGACACTGCAACTTTTTTGTAACTAAATGGGTAGCTGTTGTTTGAAATGCAACTTTTTTTATGCTCTGGTGTTTTTTGACACGTTTCTTTTTTTTTTTTTTGATGCACAAAATTTGATGCACAAAACTAAATGCATGGCGAATATTTGTTGCAGTTTCGCAAAACTTTTTGCCCGTGGCAAAACGGGGAATTTGACCATTGCGAACTTTTTCGCTAATCACTAGTATTTACTGCAGTTTGAGTGCCTGTAGGAAGTCAGGAGAGTTCCCCTTTACAGTTTGAGCCAAATAGGGCATTGGCAGCAGGTGAAATTTTCTTCTTCTGCTAAACAGTCCACTTGACTCAAATAATTGCAATAGCCACCAAACACAGTTTCCAAAAACAAATTAAAATATTGTCGTGTTTGTCTCTGTTATCCTCTCTGCAACTAAATCAAGGCATGGAATCCTCATCCGTGAACTGCCCTTTGGTGCGTCTCACCTCAAAACAGTTAATTAGGGCAAACATTTTTGGGATTTTTTAAAGAAACAGTTTTGACAGGATTGCAGCAATTGTCCTGCAGGCACTATTTCTTCCCAGGAGACCACCTGTAAGAAAGTAATCCCACCTTGAGGGATATTTGTCTTGATGGGGGGAACTAGTCCTACAGACTCAGCGTAATGTGATCAGTGCCACCTAGGTTAAGTGCAGTGTCACCCAGCATCACCCACATGACATAACATTTAATGCCTTATTTATAAGTGTTCCAAATAGGGAAGTCAAAAGTGTTCTACAGAAATATATAGAATTTACATAAGAATGGTGAAATGTCACCAAATCCCTTTGAGTAGGAACATTTTGCTTTTTTAATCACATTTTCCATAAAATTCTTAATGAAGGACACAAAGTAATCTAAACAGACATGGACTAAAAGTGTAGGTTTATAAAAAATGATTTGGCTAAAAAGTGCTTTTATATGAAATCGGGCTTTTATATGAAATTTCGCAAAATGATGAACTACTAATGTCCTGATTTAGGCAAGACACAATTTTGGAACAACCACCTTTCAATTAGAGTTTTTTAGATAGTTCATCAGACTTCATCCAATCATGTTCTGTTTGTGACTTTCTCAAATATTGAAGTTTAAAGTTTCATTTTTAACCTTCTAATGTCTTTCTAAAGCAGCTCTGGGAGGCTGCTTTAAAAAGTTCTGATTTGATACATTTAGTTGATACATTTAGTTGATACATTTCAACTTTTCTTTGGCCCTGCCGCGCAGAATAATATTAGAGACATATTAGAGGCTAATAATAGAGACAGGAAAACTAGACTTTAAGCTTACATTTTCGAAAAACCATCAAAGATAAAACTTTGAAATGATTTGAAAAAAGTCTCTATTTCTGGTGAAAAATCTGAAACAAACTGAAAAAGTGAACAACCCCTTTAACTGGGACTGGTTGCTAAAGTTCTTTGCTCTAGCAACCAGGCAGTGTTGTTAACCTGTAGCAAAATTAATGAGGGCCCAACTAAATTACTACAATTTTACCTAATTACTAAATAGTTTACATACACCCTTTTTTCTAGATTTTTAGGCTTCTTACCCTGCAATTACTGAAAAAATAAATTCATACAGTTACAATATCTGTTACGTTCCCGGCCTGTGGGGCAGGGCAATATGGAAAGTAGTTAGGGTGCTGCTCAGAGATTGGGTGGTCTGGGGTCTGTAGCCCCACAGTATTTGGGAAGCAAGGGGTTATATTGCTTGTGCAAAACCCATAGCCAGAAAGGGAATAAATGCAGGAAAGTTGTCTGCCAGAGATAAAGTGCTCCGCTATATTAAAAACAATTTATTTTCTGGAGTTGGTTCCACTTCATTTGAATTTGCTCTTTGTTCTGGATACAGACTAATAAGCGCTGGCAGGTTATCCTCCTATAGTTCCAGCAAGAATGAGAGGAATAGAGGCACAGCAATTCACAGTGTTGAACTGGGATGCCAGGGGCCCACCAGAAAACCTTAGACTGTGGGGCCTCCTTACCTCACTCAACCTTTATTCTCCTAGTCTTTTATATCTACTTACTATTCTCTTCCATTATTATGCAGAAATAAGAAATAGGGAATGATCATGAAATTGGCCAAATGGTTGGAAGCAAAAGGGCCCACTGACATCTGGGCCCACCGGGAGTTTTCATGGTACCCCGGTGGGCCAGTCCGACACTGGCAGTTCAGACCAGCTACACTAAATGAAGTGTGAGGTGTTTTCTCTGCTGGTGTATATAAACTTTAAAATAAGCCCTTCCATTTGACACTAACTTCAATGGAAACTCCTGCTACAGAAATATGTCAACAGAGAGCACAAACTGTGTGACATAGCCCATTGGCATCATTTTTGAATGAACAGTCCCCTTAGCCTGTACAGAGAGATACTATTTAAATATACCAATATAGGTAATATCCTACACAAAGCACCCAAGTTTGCTTATAGTCTGTATAGCAAAAAAATCCCTGTGCATTTCTCCTAATCTACACAAACAATAAAATGCAGCCCAGAAAATAGGATAAACCTGTCATGAATGTTGGGCTTGAGCTTGGCTTGGTAATTGCTATTGAAAGCAATCGATTATCAGACCTAGAGTTTCAGCATCTGGATGTATGCAGGCTGCCCTGTCCCAATTCCCAGTTAAACCGTCTGTGGCAGAGCTTTGCCAGTACATTGTGTGCAGTCCTTAGGCTTCGCCCATAACCTGTGCAGAATAAGGGCCTAGTTTGTGGTCTATACTGCAGGGATATATGACTACAAGCATATAAGTTACTGTTATTGAAACACAGCGACAGAAGTTTTGCCTTGGTACAGTATCCCATTGCAACAAATTAGCAGTTACCTCTACGGTTATGATAACAAAAGCATGATCTGATGTTTGGGTAACCTATGGCCCTCAAGACAAAAGCTGTGGGATCTGCAACAACTATACAACATTATGTATCAGCCCCCCCCCCAAATTATACTTGCATGTTTGCCAGCTTGCTGTGCTGGTATGTGTAGAAAGTATATCCTGTACACGTGTGAGCTGTAAATGTATTTATACACTTCTGTGTACAAATCAAGAGGGGGGAGAGCAAGGAACAGCTGCCAACTTCTCCTTTCCTACCACTAGCTTTGGGTCTGTCTAAGCTTGTTCTCCCTGCCACAATTTTAGGAACCATCCAAAATCTATAATTATCATGACAAGCCTGTCTCAACGCCTCCCTATCTGAGCCTTTCCACCCCTGTAATCAGAAATTAACCCCTTGCTTGGAACAGGTGTGCGAGGCACCAGTCATACAGTTCTTACCTGGCACTGCAACTTGTTTAGGCTCAAACTGCCACTGACCAGTGCATAAGGTTAAAGATTACAAAGTAATTGTACTAACAGGCTACAATCATATATAGTATTGCCAATATTTTAAGAAATTTGGCCACTGCATCCATTAGTTATCTTGTTATGAGCTAAGGGGGGGCCTGCATGAAGGTTGACTAGGGTGAGATTTGGGGTGAGAGCAAATTTGTGCCTTGGGAACTACAACAGGGTTATTATTATTATTAACATGTATTTATATAACGCCAACATATTGCGTAGCACTGTAAAGTAACGGTGAAGGGTTACCCCATTGACTCTATATATCTGTAACCTTGTTAGGAGCTAAGGGGTGAGATTTGGGGCAATTGCTAGTAATACATGGAATATTGTTTTTGATTTAAGGATTATTTCTATTTCTACGATTTAGTTACTTTATTCATGTATAGCTGGAAGTCGGCTAATATAATATATTCTGCATTCTGCCATTAGGTGGAGCACATACCTCCCAATGATCCTTTTTTTTCAGGAATGCCCCTAACAGAGTTGCCTTCCTATATTTGTATCATTCTTCCTTTTTGATACCATTGCGATCAAAACCATTTTTACAAGTTGGTAAAATACCATCCAGGAGGCTACTGTAGTTCTTAATAACTGTCTTATTGCAAAATGAATTTGGGGCAGATTAGAGATGAGTCATGGTATAATGGGAATAAGCTGGTGAGGCCATTAGCCTACTTTTTCAATGGTTTATTTGTTCTGCCTCAGCCATGGCTAATGTTTCTTCCACTCCCATAGCTAAATTAGCCAAAGACATCTCTTGGCAGCAGTGTCATAAATATAATCCACACCCCAAGGCACTATCGAACTCCTACTTTCTCGTAAACCACGACCCCTTTTTAATCTCTATCCCTCTTGATTGTTCTGCCTAAATAGTTAGAGGATAGCTGGAAGTTAGGATTTATTTGCATTTTTTAAGAAGCGTTTTTACATGTACCAAGCACCACACTGGGTTTCTACTGCTACTTATATGGAGCTCTAACACACTGCCTTTAAATTGTACCTTTGGCCTACGTGCTTTTTAGCATGCTGTTTGTGAGTGCTTGTAGCAAAGGCTTTTGTACTTGCACACCAGGAGTCAGCCATACTGCTTTTCTCTAGAAGCCATATTGGTAGGTACACGCCTTCGGCGAAGCGTGCGCTCATTCAAACAGATGTGTTGTTTTGCCGATACCTGCCCACCTTTCTGGGGATTTCCACACGCGAGGCAGAGAAAGTGTTCTGCTGCTTAGTTACTGTGTAAATGTTACAGGCTATTTGGAGGTATCCAGTTCCACAGATTAAAGAAATGCTATTTTCTCCTAAGGACAGGTACATAGTATCTGAGGTTGGAAAACAACAGCCATCTTATTCAGCCTCTTGCTAGTGGCAAAAATTTCTTCCTCCACGGGTCCTGTTGTATTGTACAACAAACGTTGTATTCTGTTTGGCTTGACATTAAACTTGGGTGATAACCCTTGAGCAAACTACGTGTGCTGGATTCACTTTATATTCTTTCCAATTGTGGAGGTGCCGTCCTCTGATGTTCCAAGCACCGTGAGCATTGATGAGAGGGACCAGGTGTGCAGCTGCATTTCGTTTTTTGGAGGTCCTGTTGTATTGTCTCATTTGCTAGAATAGCATCCCTAACCCTTTATTGGATGTGCCTATTGTATGTGTCAACCTGTTCCCTAAATTCACATTTCTTATTGTAAAAACCCATCATCACAATTCTCCTTCTGTCCAAGGATGCTGGGAGTTGTTGCCTTGTAATGTTGGATGTGGCCTGGAGGTGTAGCAATGGGTCATGAGGCTTTCCATTGCAGTGGTGCATATGATATAGAAATGGATCATACAGTACAGCAATAGACTATGTGGTATAGCACCAATCATGATGGAAAAAAAACCATTGTAAAAATCTAACAAATATAGTAGCACTTCGAAATCCTATTTTATCACGTTAGTCAAGCAAAATTAACTTTACAGTGTATAAATTATTTAAATCTTGTTTCCTTTGGTCTGTGACTTCATAATTATAACAAGCAGGCAGGAGCCATTTTGTGGACACTGTTATTAAGATAAGCCTTGCATCATCTCAGAATCTTGTTTGTGCACCAGAATGGGGGACCTGATGTCCATCCCCATGCCCTGGCTACACAATTAAATGGTGAAGAGAATGGGGGAATGTGGGGAGACCAGTGACAGCTAGGAAGTGCTGAATGGAAAGTGAAAGTATTTCATTCCCCCAGCCTCTATGCCTAGGCATAGAGGAGAGCAGGTAATATTTGATTGACAGTTGAGATTTTTAAATGAGTTAAAAACATCTATGAATGCTTTAATAAAAAATAGAGCTTAGATTTCATGTTTAATTTGAAAAGGACTTTTGTTCTTTTTTATTGTGCTTAATGCACTAGCCTAAATTTTCAGCATCTCTAAAAAAGGAATAATCCAGGACTTCAAAGTTGTCACAGGAGCTTACCATCTTGGATTTTGTGTGTGTTCAGGGTACCTGTTAGGGGCTGTCACAAATCGTCAAGCAAAAAATTGTTTGCCTGTCATATAAGCTGATGCTATAGGGTTTATTATTAAATTCTGATGCAAATTGGACTGGTTTCTGAGCTGACATGTAATGTGACTAATGTGAATTAAATACCAATCAGCTTTGTATTGTGAATTTTATGTTATATACACAGTATATTGTACATCGGTTGCTAAGCTCAGTAACTGACTGACTCAGCAGAAAGACAGGGAGCTGCTGGCTGTATCTCCTGAGGCAAATATCTTCACTGCTTAAGGGCAGGGCAGCCATCAGGGGGGACAGAGGGGAGAGTTGTAGGGGGCCCCCCTTACCCTAAGGGGGGCCCAGCCAGGCCACACTTACTTGATTAGCCGGGCCCCCCATCTTTCTGAGAGCTGCTGACTTCGGGAAGGCATGGACGTTTAAGGGGCCCTGGCCACCAATTTTCTCATAATGTGGGGGGGGGCATGGCCACCAATTTTGGCCACAAATTTTTTATTAACATGTGGGAACCCTAGCCACCAATATTTTTTTTGTTTTTTTACTGTGTGGTGGGGGGTGGACCTGTGGGTGGGGAGGGCGGACCTGTAGGTGGGGCTTGCGGTGGGTGCAGCCCAGGGGGCCCAGGAAATTTTGTTGTATGGGGCCCTGCGATTTCTGATGGCGGTCCTGCTTAAGGGTGGTGGCCCAGCAACATATCTTCTCTACTGCGGGCGACTAATCTCCCCTACTTCGGGTGACTAATCTCCCCACGAAATGCCTTCCCGCCAGCAAGAATGCAAATTGATGGCATAGGTATCGCTTCAGAATTCCGAAGCCCCCCCCCCCCCGAACTTTGGGCGACATTGGAAAATTAAGCTATTCGTATTCTGCTGGCGTCTCACATTATTGGTGGCAGGAAGGCATTTGGGGAGATTAGTTGCCTGCAGTAGAGAAGATTTGTCGTTGGGTGACTAATCTCCCTGTCTGCCACCACCCTAGGGCCTTGGACTGGCACAGAACCCCAGAACATAATGGGCAGCATTTCTACCATAGTTAAGCTATAGTTCTCCTTCAACCCCCTCATTACTGAGATTGTTGAATTATACAGTATAACCAAACTCTTAGCCAGCCAACTGAATCTCACAGTCAAACATAGTCAAAAGAGAACCTCCATTCCTCCTGCTCTAGTAGAGCCACATTTCCCCTCTTCCCCCATTTCACCACATTCCTTGCTGCTCTCTGAAAAGTTGTTACATTTACCCTTCTCATATTTGCCTTTAAATGATAGCACCTCTGGCAGTGGCACCAGTGTGGCACTAAATAAATCATTTTGGGATAAGAGCCATCTCAAATGTTTCGATGATACACTATTCAGTGCGGGTGGGGGAGCAGTAAGGGGGCGGGGGGCATGAGATGGAGCCAGGATATGTAGATTGTAGATCACTTGGATAATAAATTGTGTACAATTGCAGGTTCTTACTAGAACAACTCTACTTAGGAAGGTTGGCTTAAATTCTTAATAGATTTAAAGAGTTCAAGTTACGACACATACCTGTTACAATACTCGGATACCTTTCATGACCCAGGCAATGAAACCCCGCTATTTTCCTTCCACTGCCCCTGCGCGCACGCCGCAATGCTGCTGGGAATTTCTCTCTGCCAGGACTTGAAATCAGTATTAAAAAAAATGTAGCTGTTCCCTGGCTTCTGATCTGGAGACTGGAAAATGATGGACTAGATGGAAATATAGAATTTAATGCCCCTTACAGTTTACAGTAGTGCAGAGAGTAAGTTTAAGCAGCCAAACACATCCTTTACTGATATCTGTGCCATTCACTATCAAAGAACTCTATTGAACACACTGCCTAGTGAGTTTTATAGTAAGAATGCCCCAGCAGATGTTCCTGATAACAACCATTGAGGTGGTACAGGGTTGATAGAGGGACCCAGGCCTGTCACCTGGTGGAAGTGTAAAAGGGGGTGTGGCCTAGGCAAAAGGGGGTATGGTCTGGGTGTAACATGGACAAGGCCAGAAATAACTTGGATTCATATCTGTCTCTGTGAGCATCTAAAGGTAGAGTTTGCACAGTTTGCAAAATACGTGTGTACTGTTATATTTTCAGCTTTACTTCCCCTTTCATTAGAAAGTGCTGTGGGTTACAATCTTTCACCATTGGCCCCAGTGCAATTAGTGGCACTAGGAAGAAGTCCCGATTTTGTTACAGCTCAGCCCGCAGTCCCGGATAGTTACAGAAATGTCCTGAGTTTCTCTTTGATCTCCTGCACTGATGCCAGAAAAGATACGTTTCGGAAACTTAATTAAATAAGAGGCTTTTTGGCAGAGAGCCCAAAATACTAAGCGCCTACACTTTGATACAATTGTAACTATTTAAAATAAGCTAATCAAATATGTGTACAGTTGTAGCAGAAAAGGCTGGTTATTATTCCTCTTATTGCTTCCCTCCTGTGCTCCTGCCCAGGCACTGCAAAGGCAATTAATTCAATTCAATAGATTTGAGGAAGCAGAGGCGCAGAACTTTGCTGCAATTTCCTTTATTAGGAGTGTATCAAAACAACTATTTTAGATAAGCAATGATATAATTGTAACAATTTAAGATAAGCAGGTCTCTTGGGAAAAAAGGGCAATTCACCTTCATTAACAAAACTATAATAACACATAAAACATGGCCCTAAAACCCCCCCTCAAAAAATGTGTTCAGACTTTTCATAACCTGCCAAATTTTGTAAAACTGACATGGTATTTGGGGGTGTGGCCACAAATGGTCGCGGTAAAAACTATTGCAAAAATGTTTTTCCCTCTTTCTGATTTTCAGATGTTGGGAGGTATGAAGAAGCCTTGCACAAGCCAATATTATTCACTGTCTGATACAGCCATACTACATAGAGTTAAGATGGCCATAGACGTGCAAATTATTAGGCTATATCTGACGAACAAACGTCTGTTCCAATCTTCTAACCTGCAACTAACCATTCAGATTAATATGAAGTAGTAAAGAAAACAAATCACGTGATGCTCAGGCCATTAATTGACAGACAGCAATTTACGTAAGTTATGTCCGACAAATAGTAGTGACAATCACCCATTGATACACACAAAGATATTATCGTTGCCCGATATAAATCTCTTAACCTGAACTGAATGACCGATCACCACGGCACAAAAAAATTTGGTACAATCCATACACGGTCCAAAAATCATACGAATCTTCATTTTGTACAATAGTATCTTTGCGTCTAAGGCCAGCTGTACTCTTTAGATGAAGCCAGCAGGGGGCATGGCCAAGGAACCCAGGGGCACATTCTTGCTTTATAGAGGTAAATCCTGCCTCTGATATGTGTGTGTGTGTGAGAGAGAGGCTTGTCCCAGTGAGAATTGTGTAAATGATGGCAGGTATATATAGCTGAGGTATTGGCTCATTTAAATCACCCGGGTAAGACAGACTAGGACACTGGAGCATGGTTGGAAAGTAGGACTATTTAAGGGGAGCCTGGGTGTCTTGCTTTTTGTGTCCCTGTGTTACTTAACTTGACTAAAATGTTTTTTCCATTACGCATTTTGTTCATTGCATTTTTGATGCTCTCCTCTTCTATCTTGCATTCCCTTCTTTTCTTCTCTCCCAGTCTTTCACCTGTTTTGCTTCTTTCAATTACACTTTTCTATACCCCTTTTCTATTTCTTTTCTGATATGTCCTTGCTCGCACTACTACTCTTCTACTTTTCATTCTGTCAGCTCACTTTGTTCTCTGCTTCCCATTCTACTTTGCTCTAACCTGTTTACTATGCTGCCACTTTCTTCTCCCTTTTACACATTTCTTCTGTTCCCTTCTTCTTTCCTACTTTTATTCTGTGACCTCCTTACCTCCCCATGCATTTTATCCTCTTTGACCTACTCTGCAAATTGCGATGCTGTTTTGATATTCAGTTCTTCGCCTCTTCCTCTTGTTTCTACTACTCTCCTCCCGTTCTTCTCACCTCCTTCTCCGGGTTGGAGAGCACCAGAGGATCCTGGTGGTCCCAGGCCCTAGTGGGTGCTGGCCAAGGATTATCCCCATCAACTCCTTCTTATTCAGGCCTCTACCTAGAATATTTATCTACATCTCATTTTCAGCCATGGATTTCAAGTTCTTCATAGAATGTCATAGAAAGCCTATTTAGACACTGCTGCATAACCTTTTTCTCTTATACAGTACTCTGCCTCCTTTTTACTTCCCTGTTTTATACACCCCTTTTGCTTTTTCTCTGTTTGCCTCTTAACCATTTGTTTACCCTTTTTCCTACTGTCACACCCAACTACACTTGCTATTGTTTTTATAGGCACAGTTATGCCATTAAGAATTTCCAAGGCAGTGCCTGGAAATAGTACAAAGCTTAGCATGGCATTGGCCAGGGAATGAAGACTTTCCACAAATTTGGAAGTTGTTTACATTTACAACAACTTGTGGCCTCACCTCACAACAGGGTATTCTGTAGTCACTGCCAACACTTTATATTTCCCCCTTACAATTGACAAGAGGCTTGGGGCAGGCCTGGACTGGCAATCTGTGAGTTCTGGTAAATGCCAGAGGAGCTGCTGTAAGAGGCCATCAAAAAGCACTATTTAACGGGGCTGGTTGGTTGGGCTGTTTGGTCCACTTTGTATATGAAATGCCAGGGCCTATTTTAAATCCCAGGACCTGCCTTGGGGCACCATGTCCCAGTATTGCTAGGAACAATAAGGCAGTTCCAACTGATATTTGTATAAACAAGCAGCAGATCAATATGGCTCCTGACGGGCTTTGCATATTAAATATCGTTCCCTTTAATGATCTTGTTTGGTTGGATGTGCAGTTCTAGCCTGAGTAGGTTTACATGCTACAGCAATGATGATTTATGTCTGATGAGGAGTTAGCCCTGGGGCTTGTCATATCTACACTTTATTTAAATAAATGTTCAAATAAAACTCTCTTAACGATAGCCAAAACATATGGTAAAGAAAAGTACTGAGAAAAGAAGAGTCATCTATTTATTAAGCAGAGATTCTTCTGTTTGGAAAAATGTACTGGCTAAAGTAGACAATTCCCTGCCTACAGAGTAAAGATTTGTGTTACTTTCTCTTACTTATAAAATGTGTATTTAATGAAGAAGGAACTTAATACCCTGGTCCATACAGCCCAAGCTCTGCCAAAGTACCCGGTTTCTCATACTACAGTGGAATGACACCATTCACTCAGTCCTAACAGGGCACGAGCACAGAGAGTTGTGTAATACTGGCTACGGTGCAGTGCAACTCAATTATCACTCAGCTCCCAGTAGTGATGGACTATGCTGCCATCTTGAATCCTTTAAATGAGAAGCCAGTGATACTACTGCAATTTCTAGGGAGAGGTCACTGACTATGTGTTAACTAGGGACAGACCAAAACTGTATATATGAACCACCTGAAGGCAAAAGTCAAAGGAAGCGAAAGAAAGCAGCGACAAAGGTTTTCTGCAGACCAGATCAGATCCATGCACACACATCAAGGTAAGTACAATATGGTTTTATAGAAGGTAACTGGCAATTATCTCAATAAAGCGACTGCCTAGTGCCTACATTTGTATGTTTTTTTACAGTCAGTTTTCTTTCTAATGATTGACAATATTAAGTGCAGATTATATCCTGTAACTGTCCATACATGTTAGATCTAATCTGCCACTATGACAGTTTGACTTTGAAATCACTTAAGGATAGAATAAGTAAACAATTGCCTTGTTGTAATTGTCTGTGCAAAACCAATACATATATCTTAGTGAGATAATGCATTCACCATAAATTTGCTTTCCATAAAAAAAGGGGGGGGTGGTATGCACAGAATATTCAGTCTATACGGGACTTCGGCCAGTGGCAGTTGCTCTTTTACTTGCCCTGATTACACCGATAAATAAATTGTGCTTTTGCAACAGTGCAGTGCAGACCCATTGAATAGTGAGTGGTATTCAGAGTTCCCTAAACTTAGCAATTTAATTCAGCCATGTGCCTTTACATCAGGGGTACTTAAAGAGGGTGTACACCCAGAAACAGTTTTTGCTTAAGAAAGTAAAGCAACTTTATTTTAATATAAATTCATTAAAAAATGTAAAATCACTTAAAACCAAACAACCCCATTTAAGGGCTGATATAAGCCCCACTGCATCAAACACTTTAACCAATAATTCCAACATTCCATTCCTATTATATAGCAATAGTCATACCCTTTTCTATTTGTAATTATTATTTCCCTTTAATTCCCTTCAGCTACATACGTTCATAAGCGTCTTTTGCCTAACTTCCGCCCCATTCTGTGCCATTCCTATGTTAATAAGGTAATTAATACCTCTACCTCAGTGTACTGCAGGCTTCTCTGCCAGATTAAAAGGAAAACACATTCCATAAATTGTTAAAAAACATATTGCTAAACTTTATGTCATAAATCCCAGCAGGGGTGTAATGTTGCATCCTCTGGGCCCACAACAAAGTATATATGTGAGTCCCACCACCTGCCATAGTACAGGTATAAGCTGGATATGTTCTGCCAATAAGGTAGGGGGTAGCCACAATTGTTAGTTATAAGCAGGAACAGCCTAAAAATAACTGGCTCCCTGGTCATCATGAAGAATTTTCAGAGTAATTCTATTTACGGATACATTTAGTACCTAAATATCCCATTTTATTTGCTCTACAGTATTAAAGATGGGCAAGCTTTCTCAATGAACTCATACCACTGTCAATCTAAGAGACTGAATCAAGGCACTCGTCTTCTTTTATGCACCAATGAAGACACGTCGCCCTAACCCACCTACAGGATCTGATGTTGCCCTCCCACTATTCAATCTGGTAGAATGTTGTTTTGGGTGTAGCTGTCATCTCCCTTATTTTTCCAGAAGTTATGCGAATTTGGCCCTCTCCCCATCTCCGTCCTCCTACTGCATTCACCCAAATTTTAAGCATTCCCCCAATTCTTTTCTGCAGGTTCTCTTTATCCAGATGGCTTTTGGAGAAAGTGTGCATGCACAGGTAGAGATCTGCGGCTTCAGGTGAGAGATTTGCCAATGAGCGCAACCTCACGGGTGTCGGGAACATTTTCACCGGCATGCACCGTGCCAGATACCCCTGGTACAAATTGCCCAAAGTTAACAGCTCTTGTCACCACCTGGCCAGCTTTGATAACAATGTTATAAAATGGGATCTCTAAGAAAATTGAATTCTAAGTAGAAAGTATCTTTCCAATATATATTAAATACATTCATTTATAATGTAAATATAAATGTAATTGCTATTGAAAGCTGTTTGTTTATGCTCTGCTAGTTCTGACTCTAGAAACATTACAGCAGAAACCAGCCGAACAGTCCTAGAGGAGAACTAGTCTCCAATACACTGTTTTCAGATCCAGAGATCAGACGGATAAACAAACACTACAATTCAACTGCAATTTACGTTTGCAGATAACTTTAAAATCATTGAAAATGTGAATATTTATTGGCAAGTTGTTTAGCATTACATTGTCTTTCATTAGGCAAAATACAGTTTTTAGCTGTATTCCCCTTTTAAAGAGATACTGACATCAGAAAATAACCTTTTTTTTATTATCTATCATAACATTGTCTTTGATTGCTATTTATAATTTTGCCATAAAAATATTTACCTGATGCTTTAACATTACCTTTCTTACTACTCTGTTCCTCTATGAGGGGGCTGCCATATTGTGCAGCAGGAGTCGGTTAGCATTAGAAACTCTAACTGACAGGTTAAGAAGGGACAGTCAGGTTGGCAGAACAGTCAGGTTTAGGAACTTCAAGTGACAATTACTTACAAAAGCAGAACTATCAGCGAGAAACGATTAACAAGACCTATAGGTAACTTTTAATGATTAATATTTTGAAAAGAAAATTTTTAGTGTATGTATCACTTTAATAAAACAAAACAGCTACAGATATACAAAGGCCGGAGCCTGTAAGTTTCCTCAAAGATACAAGCTGTCATATTCTGTGTTTGGCTTCCAGAGATCAGTGAAAAGTGGGGATACCCAGAGGCTGTGTTTTCTGTTCTAGTTCTGCAATCTATTTATATGATACTAAAGGTGGATGATACACACATACCTGCATTTTATGTTCCAATACTTGTGATCACAGCACTCAGCTAACAAAATACAGCTGCTAATTGGTTCTAATGGTAATTCCAACATAAACCACTGAAACTCACAGGAAGCATTACATTTTTTGCCAAATAACAGATTTCAAAATCATTTTCCTGGAAAATATCACTGGGAGAAGAATGAGTTCCAGAACACTTGTGGGTGTAGGTTTTATATTATTCAGAAATTAATACATTGCAGTAAATTGCAATACTCCCTCCTTATCTGAGATCCTCAAGATCCAAGGTTTTCTATATAAAGCTTTTGGCACACTTTGTGGATGTGATTATCATTAGCCTAAGAATTTCGCATACTTGGACACTGGATAAAGTATCACATTCCTAGATAGATAGATAGATAGATAGATAGATAGATAGATAGATAGATAGATAGATAGATAGATAGATAGATAGATAGATAGATAGATAGATAGATAGATATAGAGATCACCATATAGATGACCATATAAAGGCATGAGGCATGTAAGGGTACGTTGTTATCCCTTAAAATACATGAGTGATACTCCATTCCCTGTATAACTCAGCCTTCGGTGGCTTATATCTTTATATTCCACAATGGCAAATGTAGCCTTTGCCATAGCAATTTTTGTAAACCTCCCAACAAATCCTGAATGTATATTGGGGAGAGTTCAGGCCAGACCCATCGTGTCCATTAAAATGTGCCCAATACTAATATGTATTGTGGGAACCACACACCTCACTGAAACTTCTGCTGAACAGTTTGCTGCTTCTGGAGAAGCCGATAAAGAGTTTTTATCTGAAACCCAAACAGAAGCAACATTATTATATGTGCGGGGAGCATTTTTCCGGGGCATCTATAGCTCCAGACACAATAATAAAATGCCCCCATGAGAAAAAGGCCCTTGTGCTGCTTGTTATACTGGCAATCTCTGATAAGAGCAGTGTATTGCCTAGAGAAGAGAAGGAATGTTACAGAGAAGAAGGGGAATGGCACGAACAGTATCAATAGGAACAAATACATTGAACAGAAGCTTGTAAGAACCACGCAACTAGAGGAGAATTTTCATGGGGTGAAATTCAAGTAAAAGATGATAAATATGTCAGATTAAAAAACGTAGATATAATAAATGACCCCTAAATGTGATACAATATTAAATCTGATCCATTATTCCAGTGGCGTAACTGCAGTGCACCAGCCCCTCCCCCAGCGCACTGTACTTGCCCACCCGTCTGCTACGCCCACTAGCGCCCCCTCCCGCCCAGCACCTGCATCTCCCCTGCCAAAAGGTAAGATAGCACCTGGGGAGGGGGGTGTTCCACATAACTGTAGAGGAAGCAGGAATTCTGTTTCCTCTAAATTTACTCCACTGCATTACTCTCTAATAACACACAGATTTCATTCGTAATAAGGTTACAGATGTCCATCTTGATTTACTCTCACATTATTTATATTGCCTCCACAGAAAAGGGTAATATCATAAAAATATATGATATATATATATCAACGTAAAGTGATACTGACACTAAAAAATGAATTTTAGCATATGAATGTACAGTACATGAAATGTTACCTATAGGTCATGTTGATCATTTTTTGCTGAGAGGTTTGTTTTTGTATATAATTGTTAGTTGAAGTTCCTAAGCCTGACTCTCTGACACTCTGACTTTGCCAACCTGACTGTCCCATCTCAGCCTGTTAGTTACAGTTTCTAATGCTAACGGACTCCTGCTGCACAAATATGGCAGCCCCCTCATACAGGAACATGGGGGATCAGACAGGTAATGTAAAAGCATCATGCAAATAATTTATGGCAAAGTTAGAAGAAGCTTGCAAAGCCAATATTATAATAGATGTAAAAAAAAGTTTAATTTTAGGTGTCAGTATCTCATTAATATTAAAACAGATTGTTATGAACTCCATTTTAGTGTATAATTTTTTGCTATTATATATATATATATATATATATATATATATATATATATATATATATATATATATATATTCCTTTACAGACCTATCTATATACTCACATATATACATTGTATATACTAATATCTATACTTTTTACTGAAGATCTTGAGATCCCATTAGCCTTGTATATTATGCTTCTTCAAGCACTCATCCAAGCCACTCTTAAGGTCCCCATACATGGGCAGATACAGTATAAGCTGCCGACAGATTAAGTTGGCAAATGAGTGAATGGATCTCTGTATGTATGGCCAGCTTTAACATATTAATAAAATCAGCATCAGAACATTATCTGACAGGGCATTCCACAACCCAAAATCCACTTCACTCAAATACATTAGGCTGTACATTTCCTGCCTTCGGTTACATCAGCTTTTCTGCATCTCTCTTCCTCTCTTAAAAAATCCATGTATCTCTCCCTAAGTACACCAGCCACTGATTCTCTCCCCCCCCCAGTTAATCAGATCCTATCTCTTGCCAAATAAATCAGCCTCTGAATCTCTCTTCCTCAATTCTCTGTATGTGTCTCCATCCAAACACATTTCTCGCCCATAGTTCATATGAGAATTTGCTTTCTTCCCATCTGTAACCCCCCCCCGGCCTCTCTATCTTTACTTTTATCTTTCTCATATAGTGTATCAGCTTCTGCATCTTTCCTATAGTAAGTCAGTCTCTATATCTTGCCTATAATGTATCAGCCTCTCCCCATATACAGCAGCCTGTGCATCTCTCACACACTACACTCCTCGGTATCCCCTACTGTCAGTCCTTGTCCTCTCTCCCCAAAATGCACCTGGTTCCGCCCTATATCGACCCACCTAGTAAATTGACCTCCCCCATTTATCAGCCTTTTCTGCCAATACATGAGCAGCTGCTTTCTTTTCCCCCTAATACATTTGCCTGTGCTGGTGTGCAATTTCAGCATCAATGTCTGTGGTAAAATTGTACAATATCTGACTGATGAGACCCTGAAAGCCAGTGTCTGTGTGGCCAGCTGCTGGGCACTCACATGGGGCAAGAGCTCCATCTATTGATGAAACATAGCTGCAATTCCCTAGGATGGCTTGGAAATTTGGTAATCTATTTGTGACCAACAGCTTGGCCATTGCCTTTTTGATTCTGTACGATGTATTTGCCAAGGCAAGCCATATGGAACCTCCACTTTAGAAAAATATACAAAATATGTATACAAAAAAATAGGGGATGCTTATTTATGCTAACCAACAACAGCACTCATCCTATATGAAATATATTAAATAACTAGCAAACTATCATACACATTTATATGTCTTAAAGGGGAAGTTTCTTCACATTTTGTTTTGCCTCTTTTTAGAATACATATTTACCAGTAACTCCTCTAACAGGCAAATGGTTTGTTTTTTGCAAATCTGGCTATCCACCCCCCTGACATCTGTATTGATAATTAGCCCATAAGCTGGATGATTCACATTTCCTTAGAAGTCACAGAATTGCACAAGCGTAAAACCCTGCTCCTACCATTGTCGTATATTCATGTCTGCAATGCATATGATCATTAGTCTGCAGTCTGTCTCTGGCCTGTCTGGGGGAAATGCACTGGGTGCTGAGACATTCCTCCATCTCACAAGGGCACCCAGCGTGGAGCCCTCCAGCTGCTACAACTCAACTTGATCCCATTTACACTTAAGCCTCAGTCAGTGGACATGGGGCCATATTGCTCACCAATCACCATTTAGTGGAGTCATGTCACATGGCTGAATGAAACTTGGGTTGAGTCCTGGGCTGTAGAACTTACAATCTAATTACTAGTAGCAAAGCTTGTGATATACTGATACAAGTGGCTGGTTGTTTGCAATATTATTGTTATTAACAAGTTTTTATAAAGTGCCAACATATTCCACAATAGTGTACCAGTAAAAGGGTGTATACATTGAACATACAGATTACATACAAAAAAAAAACAATAATATAAGAGCCAACAAGGGCCCTGTCCTAAACATCTTACTATCAAAAAAAAAACTTGTTTTTTTTAAATTTCACACATTAGGGAAGGAGCATCTATTCAGCTGACCTACAGCTACCATCATTCCCTCTGGAAGCTAAACAGCACCTGCTGCTATTTATGTGGAAAAGCAAAGTAGTGCCTACAGCAGAAGGGGTGGGGGTTACAATAAATCAGTATACAAAAGAACGTGTCCTATCAAAATTTTTAATTATTGCTATCCATTATTTATATAACACTGACTTACTCCACAGCACTGAACAGAGATTATGTGTCATTTCCATTATTGATTTAAATTGCTTTACTGTAATTTTCTTGCCTTTCAACAACCCCAACCAATCAATAGTGACACATCATGACACTGACTAGAGAATCAGGCTCTGTTTGGAGTTGACCCCAAAATTCCTTGAAATGCCCCCAGAATTCCTGCAACCTGTGGTGCTGCATTGAATTGGCACAGATGAGTAGTTTCCCAAAGAGGGAGAGAGGAGTACAGCCTCCACCAGAGAAAGACAAGTCTACAGCCTTCAGGAGAAAGAGAGGAGAGTAGCCTCCATCAGTGAGATAGAAGTTACTGCCTCCATCAATGAGACAGTGAGTGCAGCCTCCAGAAGGGAGTGAAAGAAGTGCAGCCTCCAGCAGAAAGAATGAAAGCACAGCCTCCAGAAAGCAGAGTAGATGGTACAGTCATCGCAACCTCCAGCAGGGGGAGTGGGAAAGGGGGACAAACTACAGCCTCCAGCAGGGAGACAGAAGGGTACAGCCTCCTCAAGTAGGGAGAGTGAAGACTAAAGCCAGCATGGAGACAGGGAGTTCAGGCTCCATTGTGAATCTTCAGTAAGAAAAAGGACACTATGGCCTCAAGCTGAGAGCCAGATTGCAGCCTCCAGCAAAACAAACGGAGAGAAAGCCTTCAGAATGGAAAAAGAGAGGACAGTATCCAACAGGCGGAGAGTGGAGTCCAATCTCCAGCTGCAGGGAGAGCGAGAGTGCAGCCTCCAGAAAGTAAAAAGAGACAGTCACTGTACTGTTGCCGCCTTGCCGGTACAACTCAGGAGACAGATTGCTGGACAACCTGAAGAGAGATCTGCTCACAGCTCACCGAGGAAGCGTCTTTCAGCGACCAACGTTTAGTGCGATATCTGCGCTCCAACAGTGGTGCCCCTATAACGCTGCGCCGCAAAGTATCCTGACTCTTTGCGCTGAGCGCTTACGTCTCATTTATCTGATCCACAGAGCCAGAAGTCTCATATCATCTCTATCAGTTTCTTCCTCTACACTTTCAGCTCTCACCCCCTTTTCTCTTTTGTCGTCTTTCTATTTATTTGTCTCTACCTCTTCCTCGCTGGTTATTAGATGGATAATTATCACATTTGACCTGTCCAGTTTAATATCAATGGGGCCGGCGATGAATTAAACCAATACAAATAACCATTTCGCATATCCAATAAAGTATAAAGTATATATATATGTATCTAGCAGTAGCCATTCCTATAGCCCCCGCCTCTCCCAGGCTTCCATTGCCGGTGCCAGAGGGGCAGCAGGTAGAACAGAGCGGAGCCCCCTCCCCATGTGGCTGTACAGTAGTTTGTTATTTTATCAATCACATGTAATGCAGTAATGTCACATCCCAGCAGAACATTGCTCCCCGCTCTGATTCCTCTGTAATTACACGGAACCTTTTCACAAAAACAACAAATGCAGTTAAACCCGTGTGTGTGGTAGTAGTAGTGGGAGCAGGGAGTTTGCTTAGGCTGATCCCACCCCTGCAAAGAAGTTTTCCCCGAAGGAGAGCGCTGCTTGGAAGGGGGTGAAACAAGGGTTCAGCAAATATCTTGGGCATGTGCAGAAGGGCAAGTGTCAGCTTGTGGGACAAGTCAGCAGGAGTTTATCAGTGAGGATCAAAGTGAGGGGATACTCACCACCAAAGCCCTATGATGTTGGCAGGACACAGCAAGATGAAAAAGAGCCCCAGCTGAGATCTGGACAGGGGCAACATGGTGCTGCTGGAAAGTTAAGTATTTGGGTCCAAATGCGTCTTCAGCGCAATCAAGAATTCAGAGGCAGAAGGATCAACAAGTTACAAGACTCCAAGGAATCCCAGGACCAGGAACCTTCGCCCTTTCTCCTTGCAGGGATGGGTTACAGGTTGGCAGCGAAGCTAAAAGTTCTAGGGATAGGGGGGATCTCAGCCACCAGCTCCAGTGCGCAGTCAGTGGGCATAATCTGTCCTGCAAGACTAGCGCAGAGCATAGGGAGACCGGCTGGGAGGGACACAGAAAGGGTCGGGGGAGGAGAGGAGGAGGTGAAGTGAGGAGGGAGAGACAGGGAGGAGGAAGAACAGATAAAGGGAGGTGGTGGAGAAGAGGCTCGAGAGAGGAGCAAAATGATAAATAGGCAATTGGTACAATTAGGGTTAAACTGGCCCTAAGGGAAAAGTCTCAGTGTGTCAGGGTGACATGGATACTGTATTTCTGGGAATGGTGTTTCATTTGGGTGCTGTGCACTCCGCTGTCTAAACCATCATTATGTAGTTATTAACTAGACATAAATTCTGCCATGGGCAGTGTCTATACGTGGGAAGGGAGTAGGTTCCTGATGGCTGGATTCGGGATATGGGGCAGGTGTATATAGTGGCTTATTGGTCTGAATGAACCTTAGACTGTAATATTACCCTCCCTCAATCAGGTCAGCACCAAGTGCACCCTAATATGATCAGGCATGTGGCCCTTTTGCTGTAGTTAAACTAGAACTCCCAGCACTATAAACAATGCAGGAGGTTTTCAGCTGGAGAGCTACTCTGCCTAACAGCCCTTATTTAAAATGTGTTCTTTTAAAGTTGAGGGTCCCAGTCTCTCTATCTGTCACACTTCTTAAAGGGTCACAATTTTCTGCCGTCTAGTTAAAAGGCCCAAATCTCCAACTTGTATAATATGGGGCTAAATTGGGTTTCTGAAAGAGGCCCCTGATAAATGAGGGACAAGCAGTTGTGAGGGTGGGGTCTCTGCATAAACAGCACACACATGTCAGAGGTAAAAATCAGATGTCTCCCCCCTGCTATCATCTACCCCCTCTGGGCCAAAATCTGCCTGTCACTCAAAATCATGCAGAAGAATGTATGGAAGACTTGGCAGTGTCACGGTAGGGGGGATGGAAGGGCTAAATACAGACAAATGTAGAAAAAGTGGAGGAAAATAAGACTGAGACAGTGGAAATGTTTATCAGAACAAATAGACATCATTGAGATTGCTGTGTCTTTAAATGGAACTCCAGCCTGACTATTACTTGTAGTTACAAGCAGGAGAGAGCAGAGCATGTGGGTAAGGGGTGGGGCAATGAGTAAAGGGTTACATACAGTGGGGGTGTCAAATATGACAGATTGCAAGCTGCATATCCTCAATATATTTATCCTTATTTTGCACTACAAAGAGGTGGCCTATTAAGTATAGCAGCTCTACAGCTCCTCCTGGTGCTAGGAGACAGTATAGCAGCTGCAGCAGCTATTCTTTAAGCCAATGTGATGTTACTGGCTTAGAGGATTCAATCCCCACCCCCCTCAAACTTAACCAGCAACTGAAAAAGGCAACTTTGGTTTGTGGTGGAGAGGAAATTTCTTGAGAATGAAATAGATGCAGGTGTCAGATTCTGGGCAGAGGTTATCAGAGGACTGGGGAGCAAGAGAGACCTACAATTCAAACCAGAAGAAGGGGAGCAGCTAAGGGTGTTAAAGGGAAAATTGAAGGATTCATACAAGCGGTGTAACCCTTCTGCACTTTATTGGATCGCATTCAAGTGATCTCAAGGCATCAAGAAAAGCAGGTATTAAAGATTTAGGACTTGAAATCTGTGACCTCCAAAAGGCCTTGCAGGTGTTACTGTATCACAGAGCCCAATCACGTGTTCCTAGATTCAAAGCCGCCCCTCCCAGAAAGAAAGAGGAAAATAAAAAAAAAGAGTCTGGAAGGAGAATTCAATAGAAAAAAAAACTACTCCCCAGAAAAAGTGAAAAGGCGAAGCAGAGATTTAAGCCCCACGCTGAGCTGTGAAGAGTGCGGCGCCGGGGCCCAGTTGGTGTGAAAATGTATAATATTATGTCTTATGGTCAGAGGGTCAAGCTGTTTGGCTGCTAGCATCAGACACACTGAACAATTAGCAGGGAGTTATGGGACATGCACCCCCCTCCACACTCAACCAGAACCTCCTCAAAGCACAATCTCTCCTCAATAGATACGATTAGATCATACATGCCCCCCAAAGCCAAATCTAGGTGGCCCCTGTACTATTCCACTGAACCAGCTCCCTGGTTTCTATACTTAATGTTCTAAGCAATCAAATTATAAAATATGCAAAGGGATATTGTACTGGTTCATCTGGAGTTTGTTCTACAATATTTACATCAGATATATATATATATATATATATATATATATATATATATATATATATATATATATATATATATATATATATATATATATATATATATATATATATATATAGTGATATAACGTTGAGGCCGTCCTCATCTCAACAGCCTGTGTCTCAGTAGTTACGATCTGATTGTTTGGCCCTAGGGCCGAATGATAGGATCAGCATGGTCAGCTTTGGTAAAGTCAAGCAAGCTGTGTGACATGTTTCATGAGAATTTTGCCGCTGGGGGGTGCTGTTTTATTGTAGCTACTGCTTCATCATCATCATCATTTACTTATACAGCATCCACAAGTTCCCCAGCACATTCCAGTAACATTACAGGGGGCTTACAATATGGTAACAAACAACAAAGAGTTTCAGACTGAAACAGCAGGATTGGAGGGCCCTGGCTGCAAGCAGAGACAGCTACAGAGGAAGCAGACCCTAAGACTGCTGGGGGGCCCAAGAGGCATATGGGTCCCAGTGGGCACTGACTGAAGTAGTTTTAATATATGTTTGTAAACAATATCTTATTCCCAAAGTTTGGGTGGCCTCTAAAATGATATTGCTGTAGGGTCCAGTAACTTATAGTTATGCCATTGGCTGAAAGATCTTACAGAGAAATCCCCAAATGATGTAAAAAAGTGCTGGTGCCACGCAAGGATGAAAATAGTTCCTTCGGTTTGGGGATGCCAAATACGGGGTGTGATTGGCTATTTGTGGACTGCTAGCCTATAGGAGGCATTGCATGGAGTAAGACTGTGTTTTTGTGCATCTGTTACTTGCCTCCAAGATGTCTGAAAATGGGCACTTATTTTGGGGCCACTGGGAGCAACATCAAAGGGGCTGTTGCCTGCGAGTCACTGGTTGGGGATCACTGATCTACATGGACCAGGAATAAATGAGACGTAATGTTGTATAACTAATAATGATTACGGTAATGATAAACACAACTATTGAGTTTATTATAGTGTTTAGTGCCTGTGTATATCTGCATCACCTTCCCCCAGCTCTCCCTATTTACATGGTTTCCAGTTCATATATTTGGAAAGGGCTGTGCTTATTTAAAATAAGGGTGGATATGGGTGTGGCCAGGTATAGCCAGGGCAGATTGGGGTGTTGCCTAAAACGTCCAGCTTTCCCAATCAGAAAATGCTTTATTGGTCAGTGTTACTTTGTGATTTGATCTCATTCCAAAACATTTACTGGGCAACATTTTTTTTTAATAATTGCTCAGATTAGTCACAATATAATTACAAACAATTAGACCGAGGTATGTTCCAGGATTTCCAGTCTGTTTTTCATGTAACCCTTTCAATGCTCTCTGCTGTTGATTCCCAAGCAACTCTGGTATGTGGGTTTGGTTTTTATTATTATTATTATTATTATTATTATTATTATTATTATTATTATGAAGGATTCACTGCTGCCAAGCTTCTTTACAGGAGGGTCCATATCATTATCACTGGACCAACCTGAAATAGATAATTAGGAGGATCCACATTGTTTTGTAAAGGAAGAGCTGATGCCTATAGTAGCCCGGGGGATAAAACCTTTGGCAAGAGACTGTGACTGTGCAATAGCAGGTATAGTAGGGAGAGATGGTGCCTATAGTAGCAGTGGATAATAGTCTCTGGGAAGGAAGTGTGACTGTGGGATAGCAGGTATAGTAGGGAGAGATGGTGTCTAGAGTCCAGTGCCGGGCCTACTCGGCCAGGTGCCCTAGGCAACCCGGCCAACTACTTCGCCCCCGCCGCTCGCGCATGCGCAGAAGGCAAGGACGCGCGAGTGCGCATGCGTCAACTACGTAGAAGTGCGGCTACAGATTATGAACATATCGGTCCGAGCTGGGGGAAGGCGTCAGAAGAGGTACGTGCCTTTGCACCCTAGGCAAGTGCCTCTTCTGCCTACCCCTAGTTCCGGCCCTGCTAGAGTCGCAGTGGGATAATAGTCTCTGGGAAGGAAGTGTGACTGTGGGATAGCAGGTATAGTAGGGAGAGATGGTGTCTATAATTATTATTATTATTATTATTATTATTATTATTATTATGAAGGATTCACTGCTGCCAAGCTTCTTTACAGGAGGGTCCATATCATTATCACTGGACCAACCTGAAATAGATAATTAGGAGGATCCACATTGTTTTGTAAAGGAAGAGCTGATGCCTATAGTAGCCCGGGGGATAAAACCTTTGGCAAGAGACTGTGACTGTGCAATAGCAGGTATAGTAGGGAGAGATGGTGTCTATAGTAGCAGTGGGATAATAGTCTCTGGGAAGGGACTGTGGGATAGCAGGTATAGTAGGGAGAGATGGTGCCTATAGTAGCAGTGGGAAAATAGTCTCTGGGAAGGGACTGTGGCTGTGGGATAGCAGATATAGTAGGGAGAGATGGTAACTATATTAGCAGTGGGATAATAGTCTCTGGGAAGGGACTGTGGCTATTGGATAGCAGGTATAGTAGGGAGAGAGACGGTGCCTATAGTGTAGTGTATAATATAAAATATAAGGATATTATAAATCACTTAGGAGTTTCAGGACCATATAAAGGTACGAGTGCTTTTTTACAGGTCACTGAACAACAAGGTGATTTCTAATATCCTAATGTTTTACACCAGGGGGGTACATTATTTATTATAATACATAATTTTGTGGGAGTCATGTGACAGAAATCACATCACTAAACCCTGATTATAACATCACTAGTTACCGATTATATAGTGAATAAAGTACCCCCCCCCCTTTTAAAATATAAGGATATTATAAGTTACCCAGGAGTTCCATGAACATATAAAAACACTCTGCCTTAGGCCTCATAGTTTTTATTTCAACGTTTCGGCCAGGGCCGGAACTAGGGGTAGGCAGAAGAGGCACGTGCTAGGGCGCAAAGGTGGAGGGGCGCCAGGCACGTACCTCTTCCGACACCTACCCCTAGTTCCAGAAGCTGTGGCAGCAGTTTTTCTCCTTTTCCTAGTGTGCGCGTCCTCTGTGCACGTTCGAGCATCATTGGCGCATGCGCAATCACGCGTTTCATCGGCGCATGCACATGCGCATTTCATTGGCGCATGCGCATTCCCGCGTTTTATTTTGATATCTTTCTATGTTTTAACCAGCACCCAGGCATTTGCTTTTGTTTTTGAAGTGCACCAGCGCATTGTCTGATATATACAGATATATAATGACCTTATAATATGAAGTCCAGATATTCAATTGTTTCTTTCTCTCTTGCCTTTTTTCCATGGGTGTGTGTTGGGGGAGGTTATAGAAAAAGGGTTATTGAAATGAAATCAAGCTGTCCAGCTTAGCTCTGTACCTCCGGGTAGCAGCACCCATCCCTCACTATCATGTTGATACAATATAGACTTTCATATTCACAATCTTCTGGGATATGAGTTTCTCTTTGAATCAGTTTAAAAAACAGAATTCTGCAGCCTCCCTAACCCAAACAGTCAGGAGAATAGCAGTAAATTCCAGCCCATGGTGCACAGTATTTCTCAGTGGAGGAGATTTATGGTGCACTCGCTCAGATTACGAAATATTAATATAAATTGTTTAATGCTGGTGCCTTCAGTATATATTTTAGGAACACTTGTGATTTCTTATTTTAACTCCCAAGCAGCTTTTATGGGCAGCAGCGCGTTCTCCTTCTGTTCCTATGATCCCGGGAAAATCAGGCAGATAACAAGAGAGCGGCCTGGAGTCTATTTGCAGTGCACAGAAAAAAAAAAAATCTCTTAACGAAGTTTTATTCTACTGTGATGGAAAAGGAAAATATACTCCTTTCAGGGCTATGGCACATGCCAGGGCTTGATTGCCACTATTTGTGCCAGGGGTCAGAATGCCACTTCCCATTCAGGATTGCTTACTCAAATAGGGGAGTGCTGGGGGCTCCTGTGTTGTGGTACAGAGGCTCTTGTGCAACGTCAACCCTTTCCTAGCAGTTCCTTCCCATAAGGGGCCTACTAGTATAATGGGAAGCACTTTGAGTAGGCTATACAATAAGGATCAGCATATTGCGTGCTGGAAATGGGGATGTAGAGAGCAGAAGGAATCAGACAAAATGAAAAGGAGAGGTAAAGGGTATGAAAAAAATAAATATGGGAAGGTAAAGCAGAAGAGAATGTAGGTAACAGGAAGGTACATAAAACAGAAGGGAGAGAAAGTAGAGAATACAGAAGAAGTAAGTGTGTGGGAAATAGGGAAAGATGGTGGCAGTAACTTTATCAGTGGTGCCCAGCCTATGCCCCTACCATCAGCCGAAAGCGCTGAAGAGTCATGGATTGGACCATGCAAGTCCATATAAATAATGAGGCACATCACAATTAAATCTGGATTTGGTGAGGATTGGGGGGGGGGGTGTTTGTGTGTGAATGTGGCAGATCATAGGCATATCACCCTAATAACTCCAACAAACAACAAACTCTTATACCTATAATCTGGTCTGCTGGGCAACAGGGCAAGGACAGTGGGATCCAACCCCCCCCCCCCACACACACAAACCTCTCAGGATACTTTTTAACACTGATACATGTACTTATGTAAATGAATGGGCACCACATCCAGACTGCCATCCTTTCACTTGGACTGGGCAGCGGCATAAATAACCCATGCTGCCCCAACCAAAAATCTGGTGCGCACAACAACCCACCCCCCACTACCCACCCTGCTTGCACCACCTACACTCTTTAAAGTTGGAAAACTATAGAGAAAAAGCTGTCTGCCCACCACTGTGACCACAGGGTCTGCATTCTCTACAGTTGTGCCATTGGGTCTGTGGTTGATAAATTGGCTCATTATATTCCCTGGATTCCCCCTAGTATGAGTGGAACTGAGCGATCATCATCACCATTGCGTGCCACATTATACTTTCTACTGCCAAGCCAATTGCCTTCTGTTTCTGGAGTTACCTACGCCCACATAAGCACAAGTCCATAACGGAATAATTGCAAGACAAGCCATTCATCACTTAGAATGCTCCATAGACATTCATGATATTTACTTGTGTGGCCAGAAAGTCCTCTGCAGCCAGAAGCCATGGCAGCACAGATTCCCTGATAAGGAAGATTGGGGGGGGGGTCTATGGACCACTTTCATAAAACCATTATGTGAGTGGTCTGTACCTAGAAACTGCTGCTTGTGAAGCGCTACATCGCCTCCTTTCTCTAAAGGGCAATTTCTATCACAATCCTTTAATTTACTGCACATGGAAATAACAGGTACAGTAATTAACACTTAAAGGCATGGTTAAACTGTCATCCCTTTCTATAGATTCTATAAAACAAATTAGACTTCCATAAAAAAATATAATCCTCTCAGGACTGTAAAGTTTCAGACAGGGCAGGCAGATTAGAGTGCTCCCTCTACTGGTCACAGACTCAAGCTGCAGCCTAAATGGAGCAATTAGTAAGGCAGCTGTTTTGTTCTGTGAGTGCGAGAACAGGCCAGTATAATGAGTTAATACTGTAATTAAGTGTTATTACCTTTACTCTAATACAGGTTCTTGTACCACTAGAGTACATTTGTCAGGCCATTGCAATTCCAATTGTCTAAACACTATCAGTTGCTTACCTGTGGAGCTTACAATCTAATTAAGATATATATTAAAGTTGTCCAATCCTGTTCTCTGGTTCTCACTCTAAATCAGCTGAAAGTGCAGAGAATAAGAGCCAGACAGATGCTGCTTTCATAGCAATTACATTGCCTGCTACTGAGAATATACATATTTTTTTACATATGAAAACTCATTAGGGACTAATTAGTTTTCCCATTTTTGAAAATGTCTTACTAAACCACATTTCTGCTTCCGAGGAGCTGTAGGCCAGTATATCCCATGGCACCGCTGTAACAAGTCCCACCCAGGCAGGCCTGGACTGGCAATCTGTGGATTCTTGCAAATGCCAGACGGCCTGCAGTAAGTTGCCATAGAAAGTCACTATTTGGTGGGCTGGTGGGGAGATGTTTGGGCCTCTGTGTACTTGGAATGCCAAAGCCTGATTTGACCCCCAGTCCAGACCTGCCCCCAGGGGCTAGAACTGGCTGAGTACTAGGGACACTACTATGGGGTTAGAGGTTGCATGTCTGTTGGCGGAAGCGCTGAGGCGTTATTTGATAGATCAGGTCTTTGCAACTGATAAGCAGACGGGATGCCATGTCACCTGACTTACGAAGCGTGAGAATTCCTTGTGTGAGTGTGTGTTTTGGAAACAAATCTCCCAGGCAAATCGATACATTTTTACTTTGCCTGCTAATTTCTATCCAGGAGGGCTGAGATGTGGCTACACTTACCTGTCTCTCCTGATTCGTATTTTACTTATAATTGTAGTTCAGCAACACCCAGGGCTGCACAGCATGTAAATACAGATTTCTGAAGTTGGTAAATACGTCTTTTGCATTGGTAAGGAATGTCAAAAAGAAACTATTTAACTACTTTCTTGAATAGCTTTTTTGCTGCACCTACACATCCACATGACTTGCACCAAATAATATTAATACTATTTTGTGTGCAATGAGTCCCTTCCTAGAGACTATTATCACCACTGTTACTATAAACCCCATCTCTCCCTACTATACCTGCTGTCCCACAGCCACAGTCCCTTCCCAGAGACTATTATCCCACTGCTACTATAGACACCATCTCTCCCTACTATACCTGCTATCCCACAGCCACAGTCCCTTCCCAGAGACTATTATCCCCACTGCTACTATAGGCACCATCTCTCCCTACTATACCTGCTATCCCACAGCCACGGCCCACATCCTTTCCCAGAGGCTATTATCCAACTGCTACTATAGACACCATCTCTCCCTACTATTTCTGCTATCCCACAGCCACAGTCCCTTCCCAGAGGCTATTATCCCACTGCTACTATAGGCACCATCTCTCCCTACTATTCCTGCTATGCCACAGTCCCTTCACAGAGGTTATTATCATTCCAAACAGATAATTAAGGTTCAGTGTTTTAACAAGCATTGATAGTAAAATAGAGACAATACAAACCCTACTTATAAAACAGGGAATATGTTCCCTTTATAAGCACAACACTGAGTAGGATGTGTGTGTGACTGCCGTAAGCTAAATTAACCCAAACCCCCTTGCAGCAGGGGCCTCATTTTCCCCCACTGATAAATGGCCGACACTTTTGCCTGTGAGTTCCCTGTGCAGAACATTGTTTATAATGGCAAGAATATCACACAGTAAATTATTAAAGGTACGGGTGGGCCGCACTCCCCTTGCCCTTGTGTGGAATCCTCAGTGCACCTGAGAAGCAATCTGTCCTCGGCTGTCAGATAACCTTGTCATGGTGTCAGGGCAGATGGTGCTGAAATGCCAAGATCTTTGGCTGTGGCTTCTTCCCTGGGAGGAGGGCCCGGCACTGGAAGGAGAGAGGGGCAGGTGTAAATCTTTATCAGATGGAGAGACCTACAATGGGGTGAGATCAAACAGGCCCTTTGATTTGTTCCAAAAAGGATTCTTTTCTGTTCTGCAAGGTTTAGACAGGAGGAGGGGGAATGTTGAGCCTGGGAAAACAAAACATGGGTAAACACAGACATTTGCAAGTTCCATATTCACATATAATTCTGCTATGCTGCATAGAACTGCCCAACTGAGTGTAGCCCATGAACAAGAAACATCGCTCCATCTTCTGGCATCCAAAAGTAAGGTTTTCTCATGGGTCTAGTTTAAACAGAGGAAGGAGCCATTCTTAGACTCCAGATCATACCAATGAGTTAATTGGCTATAGGGTATGATAGGGACCTTGGATTGTAAACTCCACTGGGGCAGAAACTGATGGGAATACGTCATAATCTCTGTGTTTGGATGAACGATTTTTTTCGGCAAGTTTTGCTTGCAAAATGACGCCCACAGAATCCAATGGGAGAAAAAAAACGACGAGCGTCCAAAAAATTCGCATCAATAACATTTTGTCGCCCATAGAATTTTGGCAATATTTGTCGTCAAAGCGAAACAAGTCAAATTCGCCTATCCCAATCTATGAGCAGTCAGTGGATCCTTTTATAGGAGAAAGCAAACCAGGCACTAGCTGTATTGTGGAACTACAACTTCCGTCATCCCAAAATGTTCTCGTGTCCTTTGGCAGTAACATTGATGACTGAAATCTTGGAAGCCCAAAGTGCAATTAAAAACTGGCCATGTATAATACAGATGGGTGGCCAGTTGATTGTTTTTAATTCACTCATCTGTGAGATCACCAGAAGGCAATAGCAGAGCAAGCAGTCCTTTACCAAAATTTTGGGCCAACAGGATCAGTGTGGGCTGTGCATGTGTGTGTTTCCAACCTGCCAAACTGCACATGACATGGTCAGCGGCATGTGTGTGGCCAGTTTAACTCAGTTCTAGCCACTTGATGTATTTATCAGGAGAGATTAGATGGTGTGTGACACTTGCTATGAGCAGCTGAGCTCTTATCTGCACAGTGTCAGGGAGAATTTAGTCACCAATGGGTTATTGGAATTTTTTTACAAATCCGTTCCAGATTGTGCGGGAACTGCCTGCTCCAAGTCAGACTCTGCAAGAAACATTGTGCTAATAATATGTCACTTCTGCAGCCAGAACACTGGGTGGAGCCAGAGTGCATGAGTCTCGTTACTCGGCTTGGAACCATGATCCCTATGTGATTCTCCTTTGACTATGGTGCTGCTAGTTTGCTAGGGAGCCAAGCATCACCAATGAAATAAATTCACTTATGTGCTACGGGGCTTTCTTAGGGTCAGGCCACACTGGGCGTTTTGGGGAGGACGGGCGACTTCGGAAAATGAATCACCACGTGTGATTAGCGCCAGCGTTTTTTCATTTTAGCCGGCGCAAACGAGGTGATTAGTCGCCAGGTGACCAAATCTCCCCAAAACGCCCAGTGTGGCCTGACCCTAAAAGGCAACTATCATCTTTTTTTCGCCAAATAAACCTGTGCAGGGAAACAGAATTTGACAAAAAGAAAATAGCCAGCTGGACCATCTAGGCTGTATGTTACATCTGATATCTCTCTGTACCGAGGCAACCATCAGTAATCTTACCCATACAACTAGTTAGCAGGGCCACCCCCCAAGAGGTACCCAATTATTAGCCCACTGTTCACCTGAGCCACATGAATGGTGGGCTCTGCCAAATAAATATGGGAACCCCAGTGAAAAAAATGCCCCTTGCACACAGGGTCAGACTGGGGGGTCGGGGCCCACCGGGGTCCACATCAGGGCCCCCACCACCCAAAGGGCCCCTCTCCCCAGTCACAGGTGCACCCTCTGTCTCTCCTCCCCCCTTGCATACCTGTTTCGCATCATCTTTATGCAATCAGTCAGGGGGAGGTCAGGAGCGCCAGCTCTGTGGAGCGGGTCTTGGCTGGCATGGCCTGCGAGGGCTGGGGCCCACCGGGTTTTTTCCCAGTGTCTTGATGGCCCAGTCCAAAGCTGCTTGCCACACGGCTGCACCCCATATCTACTCCACCCACAATCTACCGAAACCCACCCATTCACCTGTAAGTTTTTATCACTTTCTCTACCCTCAAATCATCTTGAAGCCAACTGCTGCCTAGAGTTGCCACCTTTTCTGGAAAAAAAATACCAGTCTTCCTATATATTTATCATTTTTCCCTATTAATAACATTGCGATCAACCATCATTTTTACCAGCCAGCTGGCTACCCTACCGCTGCCATGGGGTCACTGACGGCAGTACCCCTGTACCCCATAATGGTGTCTGGGCCTGCTTACTGCAGGATATGAACAAACTTAGGGGGTTGTTCCTACTGAATTGTACTTAGTAGAGGGGAATGCCTGTGCTGCCATAGTTTTAGAGTCTCTCTCTGTACAGGCTAAGAGCAGACTCAGGGGGCTGTTCCAGCTGAATTGTGCTTAATATATGGTGATTCCTGCGCTGCCATAGACACGTTATCTTATGATCCACTTCTGTACTACTGGCTTGATGCAATCATGTGCTGTGCAGTTTTGCCACAATATTTTGCCTTAAACAGATTGGGGCAAGCATCGTGGAGAAGTGGGATGCCCATAAAGTTGCAAGCCAAGTCACTAGCCCCTGCAAGCCAGTATAGCAGATACAACTAGTGTTGCCACCCGGCCGATATTTTAAAATAATGGTTGATCCCAATGTTATTAAAAGGGAAAAAAGATACATACATAGGAAGGCTGGTATTTTTTTCCAGAAAAGGTGGCAACTCTAGATACAACACTGATCACCATATGCCGGACTGAGAAGAATAAGGGGTTAACATAGATTCTTTGTATAATAATCAGTAAGTGGGAGGGGAAGGAGCCATCCAAGGTAAACAGGAGAGAGAAAATAACAGGGCTTGCCAATTCCTTACAACCCATGCCGTGCTGCTGCCTAAATTATCTCATTCCTGCCACCCGTCTTGCTCGGAGTATGAACAGGAATCTCTGTTTTGTCTCTTTTCCTGTATGTGCCCAGAGTATGAGGCAAAGCATAGCACAATGCAGATAGGGGGTGAAATAGTGGGGACCACACCTGTACTGCTCATAGCAGCAGGGGCAACGCATATCTATCCTATTTAATCCTATTTACCACATTGAATCGGCATCTGATATGATGGGAGATAATCTTGCATATGTATAATGGTATACATGGCATGGCATGAGAATCCTGTAAGCACCTCTATAAGAAGGGGACAAGAGGGTGAAAACATATCTAAGCTTTTAAAATGGGACAATGCAAGAAACTGCAGAAGAGCTGTACTGCTGCCCCCTAATGACCTTTTCTAGAATCTCATCCTCATGATGGTCTGGTGCTTTATTCTGTTCAGTTAGGCAAAAGGCACAGCCTCCCAAGCTGTGCTAAGCTTTATTAGTAGAAGATGACTCCTTTAATGAGGTTCCATAAAGTAATAATGTGCCATGTGGTTGTGCTGAAGCTTCAACATCAAAGGGAATAAAGTGTTTTACTGGGCCTCACAGTGAAATCCCCTGTAAATTTTGGGAATAAGGCACAAGCTTGTAGGAGGTTACTTCTTATCAGTCAGTGCCCCACTGGGACCACTATACCTGCTTGGCGCCAAGCAGTTTCAGGGACTGTTTAACACATGCATATAAGAAATTGATGGTACATGCATGATGACATATTTGCATTCCCTGCAGCATTTTGGAGAGCCAGATGCAGCTCTGGCACTTTATATCTGACAATCCCTGCCCTTGCTGTAGAGTGGCCACTTTCCCCCTTTTAAATGAAAAAAATGCTAAATTAAATACCTGCATAGTAAAATGGCTATTTTGATGCCTGCTGTTGGCTTCATGTGGTCTGTACTAACATGGGTGCTGCAGTGGCAACACTGCACGTTGGACAGCCATTTGGAGCCCCTTGTATAGCACCCCTCTGACAGGAAAGCAGTTAAGCGAGGATGACCCCTTATTTTGTGCAGCCCAGTGTCTGTAGTTCCTTGCTTTGCTTCCATAACCTGCCGCTCCCCTCTTTGTTACAATGTTATTATAAATTATAAAGCCATTATTCCCCAGCCTCACTGCATTCTTTAGCCCAGCAGAAGAATTTTAATGTATTTATTTTTGAGGACTGCTGGGTGAGAGGGACGGAACATCCTGCGGCTGAGCTGCCGAGAAGCACTCACAGGACAACTCCTGTCTCTTCCATTTACTCACACGCTTATGGGAGGGGGGTGCTGGGAATTTTCTAGTTTGTAAATCGGTTACATATCTGACCCAGGGAATTCTGCACATGAGGGCTAAGTGAGGACTGAGTGGGAACAATGGGAATCTAATAGGGGTAATACGTGATGTGCTATGTTTCAGGAATAACCTGGGAATAAACTGGGGTGCAGGTTTGACATCCCTGCTGACTGGATTCTTAGGGTGAGGGCAATCAGGGAGATTTGTTGCCCACAGTTAAATCGTTGCTACCCCCGAGACTAATCCCCCCAAAGAGATTTTCTATGTCGCAAGTAAAACCTGTAGAGATTTGAATTCAGCCTTTTTCAGCCTGATTTTGATTCGGCCGAATCCTTCTGGCAGACTGAAATGAATCTGAATCCTAATTTGCATATGCAAATTTGGGGTGGGGAGGGAAATCTCACATTTTTTTTAGACAATTTCCCACAATTAAGCCAGAGCTCCACTAATTACACTGTTCCTGGCTGTCAAAATATGATACTCCTACGCAGCTCAGGGGCACCTTCGGCACCATTAACTCCCACTTCTTTTTGTCCCTGGAACTAAACTTTCTATCTTGGCCTTGCAGGAGATTCAGGGGCTCAGTGCAGCTCCTTCTCTGTCTCTGGCCCTATCTATATTGCTTGTGATGTGTCTGTCCAACTGACAGCAACCCATAAAAGCAACCAAATGGGCACTGTTACCCTTTAGGGATCTAGACCAATATCTTTGCAGAATTATGGCAGGTCTTTCAGGTCCACATATTGCAGGGAATTCTGCGTGTGCACCTGGTGAGCTCATACGAATGCTATGTTTGCATGCTAACAGGTATGGCAGGCTAGACACTGTGCTGAGAGACACAGACATGTGGCATGAAAGCATTTGGGAAGAAATTGCTCAAAGTGTGACAAGTACTTGTGTAACCATTGTCTCGGGGAGAATGCACAACAGATCCTGCTTCTCCCTGAAAGATTTTAGCCCAGACGTATTGCACGTGATCTATCAGTTTGGGTTGGCTGAATAGATAGCAGTCAAAAATGAATCATACGTTTTGGAACATTAAAGGGGAAGTATGCTTCGGCTGAAACCTGGCCTATTTCATTTATATTATTAGATATATCCACTGAGCAAGTGTTTCTGAGTCTATATACTGTTTTAAAGAAATGTTTAGTCCTTCAGGTTGCTATATGCAGCTTCCCTAGGCCCACTGATATTAAATCAGTGAAAATACAAGCCCCACACACCCAGGTAGCCACAGGGAAGAAAGCAGCCCAGGAAATGAAAGCACACAGAATCAGAGCTTCCAGCAATATAAATGAGGATGAGACCAGATTCTACTACCCAGGTTTATTTACCTTTCAAAGTATTGGGATTGATACCCATGCTTGGATACAGGACACAAAATCAACATCCAAAGCACTCAGATGTTGGACTACAACTCCCAGCATAACAAACATAACTCTTGCACATGTTTACATAAACATGTTTTTTTACCTTTTTACAAATCCATTGAAAACTACACTGACCCAATACAATAAGACTAAGCCTAATTGTATGGGGTCAATATTGCTTTTAATGGATTTGCAAGAGTTACGTAGATTATATAGTGTATCTATCTTGGTCACTATGGGTTCATTATGCATTACTTTATCTAACCGTTAATATTGGGAGTTTTAGGGGACCCAAGAAAAAGGAAGAAGAAAATAAGATTTGTCAGTAAATGTCCTCCTTTATACAAGATGACAATGCTGGAATATTGATATGGGGTACAGGAAAGTTTTTGGGGTGAGACAATGAAGAGTCACATACCCCGGCAGCACAGTCTGGCTAAGGAGAGGGAAACCCTTAATGAATGAGCTAGTCAGTCCAGATGAGTGATGTCTATTCTGACTAACAGTGCACGCTCAGGTAAGGAGACCCCTATAAACATAGTCTGGCCAAAACAACACTCGTACAAATGGTGAATCATCACATAGGAAGTGTGAGCAGGGCTCAGAGAGGGATAGTTTCACTAGCCCCAGGGTCGGCTCATACTGAACATTTCCAGGAATGGTGAACCAACTCAGCAGAGTTGCACAATCCTTCACTCTACCTGGGGAATGGGGATGCTTTCTTGCCTACTGGAATAGCTCTGTCTGCAGATACCCTCATTATCCTGTCATCGGAAAACATGTTATATTTCAAAACGCATCAGTTAATAATGCTACTCCAGCAGAATTCTGCACTGACATCCATTTCTCAAAAGCGCAAACAATTTTTTTTATATTCAATTTTGAAATCTGATCATGTGACTTGTGCCTGCACTTTAGAAGAGAAATGCTTTCTGGCAGGCTGCTGTTTTTCCTTCTCAATGTAACTGAATGAAACATGGGTTTTTACTATTGAGTGTTGTTCTTAGATCTACCAGGCAGCTGTTATCTTGTGTTAGGAGCTGCTATCTGGTTACCTTCCCATTGTTCTTTTGTTTGGCTGCTGGGGGGGGGGGGCAGTACAGCAGTAAAGATTGATTGAAGTTTATCAGAGCACAAGTCACATGACTTGGGGCAGCTGGGAAATTGACAATATGTCTAGCCCCATGTCCGATTTCAAAATTGAATATAAAAAAATCTGTTTGCTCTTTTGAGAAATGGATTTCAGTGCATAATTCTGCTGGAGCAGTACTATTAACTGATTCATTTTGAAAATTATTTTTTTCCCATGACAGTATCCATTTAAGCTGACTGTTAATCACCAAAAAATTATAACTCTGTGTCTCTGGCTATGTCTGAATGTCTCTGTTCTCTGCACTGCTTGTTCTGACTCCTGAAACAATGTCTTGGAAGCCAGTTGATTTACAGACCCAGAGGAGAAGTGACTTCTGCTACACTGCTGCAAGTGTCAGAACCAGAGAACAGAATCCCACAGATACTTTCAGTCTGTTTTTAACATTATTAGTTAGCAGTACAAATTAATGTCATTTTGGATATACTGTGACCAATCAAAATTTAATTTAATTATCAGGCCTAAACTGGCAATTTGTGGGTTCTGGCAAATGCCGAGGGACTGCTGTAAGATGCCATAGAAAGTCACTATTTAGTGGGCTGGTGGAGGCCTCTGTGTACCTGTATTAACCCAATCTTAGGGGATGGGGTAAGTGTTAGTATACATGTAAGTGCTGCAACATCAGTAAATTGGGCCAGGGAGAGGCTGGGCTGGATCTGCCCATGGAGGCAAGTGATCCTGAGCATCTCCAGTGTCTGTGCCTTGGTGTATGTACTTTAAATTATTCCATTAATTATTTGCTACTGCTGGACTGCACAGACAGTGACCCCTGCTGGCGGCATTTATATTAGCACCACACACATACTGTAGAATAAAATTTGCCTTGTGGCATGCACAAGGCTAAAATTACAACTAGAGTTCACACCTATTAAAATCTCATTTATGCATGCTAAAGTCTGTACTGTACTCCATGATGTTCTGCCCTGCTGGTAACACCCTTGTTTTGTTCCCTATCATCATCATCATCATCATCATCATTTATTTATATAGCGCTGTCAAGATACGCAGTGCTTTACTGCAGTTATAGCAAACAGGGAATAAATGGTGGATAACAGACAAGGATTACAGAGTACAATAGGGTTTACAAACTAAAAGGTTAGGGTACAATTGAGACATTAGGATTATATAAACACTTTGTCATTTTTGATGCAGCAATGATTAATTAAGGTACATCGAATAGGCCTCTTTAAACAGATGGGTCTTTAAGGAGCGCTTGAAAGTTTGGAAGGAAGGAGAAAGTCTGACAGCTTGTGGCAGAGAGTTCCAGAGAAAAGCAGAAGCCCGAGAGAAGTCTTGTAGACGAGAATGGGCAGAAGTGACCAGAGGAGAAGTGAGGCGAAGATCAGAAGCAGAGCGTAGGTTTCGTGAAGGAGTGTATTTGGAGATTAGAGATGAAATATAGGGAGGGGTTTCATTATTAAGGGCCTTGAATGTGAGTGTAAGTAATTTGATTCTAGAAGAGATTGGGAGCCAGTGAAGGGACATACATATGTTCCCTATAGCCATCACCATGTACCACACAGACACCAGACATCTCAGCACTTATTTAGTTGAGCTGCTGATAGTTTGGGGTCTTGTGTGTATGAAGGTCATGGAGGTATTTATTCTTCCTGCTCACAACCTGACACTCGTCCAACACTGTCTGCCTGAGTGCCATTCCTGCCCTCCTGATAACCTCAGTGTGCCAGCAACTGTCAGATTCAGGAAATTAAACCTTGTGCATCTGTGCATTCGCTGCATTTAAAGGGAAACTATTCCCTACAGGGTGCAGCTACATGACTTGTAACTGGACCAAATACCTGGGAAATATAGGGGGGGTAGAGGTGAGCTCAGTCAGAATTTAATATATTATGAAAAATCTGTAGTCTAGGGGCAATTTCATCATTCATTTCATGCATGTGTATAGTTCGCCCTATATAGAGACTGTCTATATACGTGTGTTGAATTGGCTAGATCATCTGTTAAATACCTTAAAGGGATACTGTGGCGGAAAAACTTTTTTTTTTCAAAACGCATCCGTTAATAGTGCTGATCCAGCAGACTTCTACATTGAAATCCAGTTTGCAAAAGAGCAAACAGATATTTTTATATTTAACTTTAAAGCTGACATGGGGCTAAACATGATGTCCATTTCCCAGGTGCCACCAACCATGTGACTCTGATAAACATCAGTCATTTTTTACTGCTGCACTGCAAGTTTGAGTGATATGTGATATCACCCCCCCCCCCAGCAGCTCATCAGCAGAACAATGGGTAGCTAACCAGATAGCTGCTAAAATTTTAACCGGTGAATTATTTGCAATGTAACCGTGTAATTCTCAAAAGTAAACCATAAAAATCACGACAGAATCCCTTTAACCAAATTAAAGTTAGTAAAGCTATTGATTCTATGTTTCCAGTTTAATCTGGTAGCAATGGGGTTAATGTATACGTATACCTATTGCCTCAGTTATTTGCACACACTGTGACATGTGTATGTGACCTTCAGTCTATATGAAATGTTTGCACCCAACCAAGCTGTGAGGGAAGCCGAGCATGAGGCAGGATCACAAAAAGATGAGCGAGAGAGAGTGGGGCACAGTAGGCACCACTTATAGCAATAGTGAGGTGCGTCTGTATGCTAGTGTACACTGTTATCATACTGTATGTAACCTTGTGCTGGCTAAGTCATTTACACACCTGATGCAGACTGCACTGATTTATGTGCTGTTACACAGAATGCATCTGAATGAACTGCTAATCATCCTTGTGGTTTTTACATGAGGACAAGCCAAGATAGCAGCACCATCCTTGTATGAAAATATTTCCCTTTTATGATCTACACAGATTCCATGATTCTGACAGGGGTCTTGAAAAACTCACCTCAGGTGGCAGCACAGAGCTTAGTACTAGGGGCGGGAAAAAAGCTGCTCCTGGTACCTTTAAGAGCCAAATTTCCAGTTTTTAAACGAGAAATTTGACTTTTCTAGTGTAAGAGAGCGCAATTGTGCAGGAATATTATGTGCTCTTCTTCTTAATAAGAATCGGCGTTGCTCTTCTCTGCTCACTTACTTCATTTTCTGAGTACACCAACATCACAAGACTTTTCTCTGCAAGTTCTGACACTAGCAACAAGCTAGTAAATTACATGACAGACAGGAGGATAAGGGTGAGACCAGACTCTATAAAGAACATCTACCAGGGAAATAATAAGGGCTAGTAGCAAATCTGTAATGGGGAAGGACCTGGTGGATAATAAACTGCATTAAGCAACGTCCCAATACCAGAGCGCCCGTCTATGGCCTGATCACCAAGATATATAAGAGAACGCTTGCCTACAGGCTCTAGCATGTAATTGTGTCTTAAACACTTGTTTTATTCAGCAGGATGAATTAGAGAGGAGAGGAATTCCCTACAATTCAAGAAGACTGGGGCACCTACCAGAGGACAAGGAAAAGTTGCATAAATCCGGGATGTTGAAAATGTGGCCTTTGGCTCTTTGGAGGAATGCTAGCGGTTGCAATCAAAAAACTTGACACTATAGGTTGGACAGGGTTGATGTACACCCCAAAATAATATGTGTGTGTGTCCTTTGTATTTTTATTTTTCTGCCTTTTGGGCTCCTTCTGTTAGTGAGGACCCAGTGCTAATTCCTTCAGTGCCCCATGCCAAAAATGGCACCAACTCTATATCATGCCACTATAGTCCCGGAACCAACCCAACCCCAGATGTTCCTGAGTGTATCTGTAATCTCTATGCCTATTCAGTGAGCGAGAGGTGTGAATGTGGGAACATACATGGACCCTTTGCTTTCTTCTCAGATACCTTAGTCTGATTCTAATATCCTGGATGGGAACACTATCCCATGAAGGACTTTATCAAGACTAACAAGTGGCATGGCATCTCCCCACTCATCATCCTGCAGGTCTTGGCCTTATCTGTCTCCGGCCCCTAATCTCAGCAGCCTCATTAGCAGCATGGGAAGCAAAGCCTGAGCCCAGCTCCGCACCCACATGCACAGCAGGAAACACTTTATCGTTCCAGGCCAATAAGGCATCATTAGGATTCAAGAACTCGGAATGTGCCAAAGTAAAGCTATCTGGGGTGTTGATGATATGACGTTGGTTTGTTTATGTAGGTGGCAACAGAAACAACTTCACAGTTTTAGGCAATATCTAATGTCAAGTGGAATGTACAATGTATGAATTCTGTTCTCTTTTTGTGTTAGAATTCTAAAGCGCATACAGAGCTGTTGAATCTTTTTACATGGAGTGGGCAGAATATGTATCAGACTGTGTATCCAAAGGCTCAGTTATTAAAATAATATAAAATGATAATGCCAAAGAAAGAAGTCTGTGAAGTCCTTCAGAAAACTGGGCATGGTTGGATTGGGCTGGTACGACACAGGAAAAAAATCCAGTGGGCCCCAACAGCCCAGACCTACTCCACCTCCCGTCCCTCCCCGAGAAGAGAATATAAGGTGGGCGACTGGGCGTTGCAGTTGGGCCCTGGCCAGATCACTTGCAGCTGGGCCAAGGGACCCAGGCTGTTGTGGCTGGGGTAGGGGGCCCTGACGTGACAGCCCCGGTGGGCCCAGACCCCCCAGTCCAATGCTGAGACTGGGAGCCATAAGAGTTCAATGAAGAGCCACCTCTGGCCCATGGGTTGCTTTAATATAGCAATAGCTCCCAACTATCCCATGTTTTGCCCATCGTCCCGGTTTCTTCATTGAGTTTCTATTTGATCTGCTGCATTGACACCAGAAATGTTTTTAAAATGTAATTAAATGAGAAGTATTTGGCAGAGAGTCCAGAATGCATATCACCTGCACTTAGATACAATTGTAACAATTGAGATAAGCAAGTCTCTTGGGAGAACTGTGACTTGCAGCTTAAAGGACAATTTCACATTCAATAACACATACAATATAGCCCTGAAACTCCCAGAAATATGTTCAAATTTTCCGTAACCTGCCAAAATGTGTAAAATGGATGCAGTATTTAGGAGGTTTGACCACAAAATAGGCATGGCCAAAATTTTCACAGAGGCAGATCTTTTTGTCCCTCTTTACAGCTTTCAAATGTTGGGAGGTATGATATAAGACTGGGGTTACTTTCCTGGTAAAGCTTATACCAGTTATCCCCAAGCAATGGCTAGTGAGCAACATGTTGCTCCTAGTTGCCTCAAAACAGGTGCTTTTTTTGAATTCCTTGCTTGAAGTCAAGATGTAGTTGCATAAAAACCATGTGTACTGCCAAACAGAACCTCCTGTACGCTGCGGGGTCACATAGGGGCTATCAATAGCTAATCACAGCCCATATTTGGTATCCCAGGAACTGTTTGCATTCTTTTGTTGCTTCTTTTTACATTTTAATGTAGCTCAAATGTAAAAATGTTTGGGAACCCCTGGCATATATGGTAGCCAGTTGCATGTAGCAAACAGAACAGCACTAACTGCTGTTTAAAAGTGGCATAGCAGAATTACAATAATAACAGTCCCAAAGGGAAGAAGGGCTTACTATCTCTAGACAAATTGCTAAGCTAATGGGAGATCCTCATTTATAGCACCAGTATACCCCAGCTGTTAAATCAGACTTCAGAAATATAATATGCAAGCTCTTGGAATTAAGAAGCCATCATGCATGATTACCATAATCCCTGCTTGAAACCGATAAGGAAATAGTTAAAACAATGCCGGGCATATACTAAAGTCTGATACAATCATAAAGATTGTCCTGATACAGCAGTTATTTGTGGCACAACAGACATTTGCCCTTCCCGACCAGAAATTCCTCTGGTGTTTAGATTTCATATAGGGGGAGCCTTGATAACATGGTGGCACTAGGAAATGTTTAAATAATAAGTTTTCCTCTCTGAAAAGTTAAATCAGAAAATTGTTCTCCTAAAGGGAAGTATTTCTCTAGCTGCAGCTCACAAGGTTTGGGAGGAGAACAGGAGCAAAGACACACTGGGATCACACTGGGAGTCCAAGCACTTGTTTTCACGGACAGATCCTTCCTTGTGTAGGGGGCTGGTAAATTAGTCTCCCAGTGTTATTTAGCAGGCAGTCTCCTAGTGTTATAGATGCCTAACTGGGTCCTAAAATATAGATAGGAGGGGTTTTTTCCTTATCCTGCTTAAAGCTATGCTCCTTGGTGTTCTATCAGTAACCAGTAGATTGCACTGTGCTAAAGTATAAAGTCCAGGGCAGTCATGTGCTCAGGGTCCATTTTGTGTAAGCCCTGGCCTGAGCAGGCAGGCAGGGCTCCAGTGGAACCTAGACAGGTCAGGTCTAGTAAGGATAGGCTACTCACCTTAAGAGGTCACTCTAGGAGTGACAGATAGACAAGCTATTTAGCTGAGCAGCTTGAGGCTCCTCCTAGGATTGTGAGTAGGATCATGATGTCCTGGTACTAATTGCCAAGAAGTAGGGATTATGTGTACAGACCTAGGGATGTAGAGATTTCCTTCAGGTTCCACTTAGGGAAAAGGCTGAAAGATGGTGTACCTCCTCACTGCTGTATATGTTCTCTTCCCTGCAGGGACTGATTCTGACCAACGGTGCTGTGAGTATATGCCTATCCACTGTGCTGTATGATCCTGTTTGCTCTATATGTACACTCCATTGTGGATGCTCCGGTTCAATAAATATGTTCTTTGGTTAAGTTATAAGAAACATTGCGCCCAATTATTGTACCCTGCACCAAGTTACAGTTATATTACATCCTGCCTCCACACCATTTGCCAGGGTTTACTCCTGAATAATTAAGGTCTCATCCGGAGCACAGTATAGGGATATAGCCTATAGCTAGAGAATGGTGCACTCAATTTACTATAGCGCTACACTTGTAGCAGAGAATCATTTTCAACATGGATCCTCCTTTAGCAGTGCAATCAAGAGCGTATCTGGGTGACCCTGGAAGGAACTGATTTTTAGCAAGAAGGGTTTGTCTTCTCATGGCCTCCCCTCCAACCAGACATTTATTATGGAGGATTAACTCATATGTCCTTGACACAACTGACAGCCTTGTGCCTTTATGTGGTTACAGAACCCCCCCAGTGACTTCTAATGTCCTTATAATTTACAGTAGGGGGTACATTATCCCTTATAATACATGAGTGATACTCAGAGTTCCCTGTATAACTGTCAGGCTCTTTTGGAGACTAGAGTAGGAAGAGCAGTTAAAACTGCTGTTAGTGTACAGCTCGCCGGGTTTGACACGATGAGACGAGTGCAAGATACAAAAGCGTGGTCAAATTTCAGGCAAGGGGTCCGTAGGCAGGGAGCAAGTCAAACGTAGTCAGGGACAGGCCAAGGTCAGAGGCAGGCAGAAGATAATCGTATCGATGAACAGGCAGAGGGTCGGTAGGCAGGCAGAAGAGAATAGAAGTCCAAAGTCAGGCCGAGGTCGGTAACGAGAAAAGCAAATCCAAGCGTAAACAGGAGACACAAAAACGAGTAAGCAAGGGAAAAATCACCAAGCACTGTTTGCTCTTGCTGACGTCTATTTACAGGGACAAGTTTGGTGCCAAAGCGTAAAGACGCAGCGTTAGCGCACCCGCGTCTTCGCGACGCTCGCGCGCCCGAATGAACGGACGCGCGCCCGCGCAAAGACGCCCGCGCGGACGGCAGAATGCCGAGAACACGCTGCGGTTACAGGAACCTTACATTGCCCCCCCCTGAGGGGCGGCCTCAAGACGTCCTTAGCAGGCTTCTCTGGATGACTCCTACGGAAAGCTGACACCAACCTCGGAGCATGAACATTCTCCACTGGTTCCCAGGAGTTTTCTTCGTTAGGAAATCCCTTTCACTTGACAAGGTATTGTAATATCCTGCCCCGAAGCCTCGAATCCAGGATCTTCTCAACTTCAAATTCTGCCTCACCTTGACAAGAAACCACAGGAGGAGGAGGAGGAATACGACCAGGAAAAGTATTTGGAAAAAACCCCTTGAGTAATGCAGAATGGAACACAGGATAAATCTTCAAAGATTTTGGTAAATCAAGTTCAAACGAAACAGGGTTGACAACTCTCTTAACAGAAAAGGGTCCCAGGAATTTTGGAGCCAGCTTCTTAGAAGGGTTAGAAAGGCGTAGATTCAAGGTAGAGAGCCAAACTCTATCACCCACCTTAAATTCAGGATCCTTTCCTCGTCTTCGATCTGTGAACATCTTAAAATTCTGTTGGGCCTTGCTGATGTGTGTCTTCAAGGTCTCAGAGTTCTGTTTTAGAAATTCCAAGCGATCCTGAAGCGAAGGAAGAGTTATTTCAGGGAAGATATCAGGAAACATAATAGGATGGAAACCCACGTTAGAGAAAAATGGTGTTTGACCCGTAGAAGAATGTATTGAGTTATTATAACAGAACTCTGCACAAGGAAGAAGTGAAAACCAATTATCTTGGAGATATGAAGAAAATGTACGAATATATTGTTCTAGAGTCTGATTGGTTCTTTCGGTTTTACCGTTAGTCTGTGGATGATAGGCAGAAGACCGGGATAATGAAATACCTAGAGACTTACATAAAGCAGTCCAAAACCTTGAAGTGAACTGTGACCCTCGATCTGAGACAACTTCTTTGGGTAGACCATGTAACCTCACGATCTCTTTAATAAACACCTCTGCGGTAACTGCTGCCGAAGGTAACCGAAGAAGAGGGATAAAGTGAGCCATCTTAGTGAGACGATCTACTACCACAAAAATAGTGTTATAATTGTTAGAAGGAGGAAGTTCCACAATGAAATCCATCGAAATAGAACTCCACGGTCTCTCAGGTAATGGTAATGGGCGAAGTAACCCTACAGGTTTGTTGCAAGATGGTTTAGACCTAGCACAGGACTCACAGGAACGTACAAACGAGACACATTCCTTTACTAAATAAGGCCACCAAAAAAATCGTCATGCCAAATCTAAAGATCTTCGAATCCCAGAATGTCCAGCCAATGGATGGTCATGAATAAGTTTAAGAGCCTCTAGACGAAGATTAGGAGGGACAACCAGCTTGTTGTTTCGTAAAAGAAGATTATCTTGAAGAGACAAGTTATTAACCCCAGGATAATCTGCTAGAGACTGAGGAGTGTTTCTTAAACTTTCAACAAAAGAAGATTGTAAAAGTAAAAAATGCCCAGGCTGAAGAATCGTGTCGGGCAACAAATTATTCTTTTCTACAGGAAAAATTCTGGAAAGAGCATCCGCCTTCATATTCTTAGAACCTGGTTTATATGTGATATGAAATTGAAAACGGGAGAAGAAAAGTGCCCATCTTGCCTGACGAGGATTTAATCTTTTTGCTGTGCGTAAATATTCCAGGTTCTGATGGTCAGTAAAAATGATCATTGGATGCACAGCCCTCTCCAAAAGATGTCGCCATTCTTCCAAGGCCCCTTTAATGGCTAACAGTTCACGATCCCCTACGTCATAATTCCTTTCAGTAGGAGACAATTTTTTAGAAAAGAAGGCTACTGGGTGTAAAATATCCTTAGGACCAGTGCGTTGAGAAAGAATAGCTCCAATGGCCACCTCCGAGGCATCGACTTCAAGAATAAAGGGTTTGGATACATCAGCATGAACGAGAATAGGGGCAGAGACAAACAGTTTCTTTAGGCACTCAAAAGCTTGTTGAGCAGCAGGAGACCAAAAAAATTTAATCTTATTACTTGTAAGATCGGTGAGAGGCTTGATAATAGCAGAAAAGCCTTTAATGAATCTTCTGTAGAAATTGGCAAATCCTACAAAGCGTTGAACGCCCTTACGATCCACAGGAGGGGGCCAGTTAACAACTGCCTCGACTTTCTTGGAATCCATCTTGAAACCTTGGTCGGAAACTAAAAAGCCCAAAAATTCAATGCTGGTCTTCTCAAACTCACATTTGGAGGCCTTGGCATACAGTTGATGTTGTCTAAGGCGCAATAACACTTCCTTCACATGAAGACGGTGTTCTTCCAAAGAATTAGAAAAAATTAAAATATCATCTAGATAAACAATGATGAATTGGTCCAACAAATCATGAAAAATATCGTTGACAAAGTGTTGAAAAGTGGCAGGGGCGTTGCAGAGACCAAACGGCATAACGGTATATTCAAAGTGACCATAACGAGAACGGAAAGCAGTCTTCCATTCATCTCCCTCACGAATACGAACCAAGTTATAGGCTCCTCTGAGATCAAACTTTGAAAAGATCTTAGCACGACAAAGTCTTTAAAAAAGATCAGGAATGAGGGGTAAAGGGTAACGATTCTTGACAGTCACTTTGTTAAGTTCTCGGAAATCGATGCATGGTCTTAAAGAATGGTCTTTTTTCTCAACGAAGAAGATGCCTGCTCCAGCTGGGGAAGTGGAATGTTGAATAAAACCCTTAGCAAGGTTTTCATCGATGTAATCCTTTAAAGTAGCCAACTCAGGTTCAGATAAAGGATAAATTCTTCCGAAAGGAGTGGCTGCACAGGGGAGTAAATCGATAGGACAATCGTAACTCCTGTGAGGAGGAAGAGAATTTGCTGCTTTCTTGCTGAAGACATCTGAAAAATCATGATAAACACGATGGGACCAACTGAAGAATTTCATCATCGACAGTGGTAATGCCTAAAACTTGTGAGGATGGAAGACAATTTTCACGGCAGTAGTTAGAATTGAAAATAAGTGTCCCAGACTGCCAATCAATACAGGGGTTGTGACTTCTTAACCAAGGAATTCCAAGAATGACAGGGAAGAGAAGATTTTCCATAACATCAAATTTTAATAACTCAAAATGCCCCTGAACAGAAAAAGTCAACATATGAGGGGTCTCCAAGGATACAGGTCCTGAAGAAACAAAATTTCCATCCGCCATCTTGACAGGAACTGGCTGGACCTTTGGAATGAGCGGAATTAGATGAAAACTTGCGAAGGCCTGATTGATAAAGCAACCACAGGCTCCCGAATCCACCACGGCATCCACTTCAATTCTTCTTCGGTTCCACTGAAACGAAAGGTGAAGTAGAATATAAGATTGCAGTGATTGAAAGCAAGGCAACTTATACGTCTGGGACGAAGGAACTTTACCATCAGGTCGTGTGGGACAATTCTTAAGCAAATGCCCCGCCAAGCCACAGTATAGGCATAGATTTAGGCGTCTGCGCCGAAGTCTTTCTTCCGCTGAAAGTGTCTTACGAACCACACTGAGTTGCATGGGTTCTGGGTCAGAAGGAGAAGAGACTGGGAAGACTGGAGGAGGAGCAGTAGGAAGCACCCATTCCGGAGAAGAAGAGCTGACACCTCTTTCTTGGCGCCTCTCCCTGAGCCTTTGGTCAATCTGAACAGCGAGGGAAATCACTTCTTCCAGCGAAGAAGGTAAACCAACCCTTGCCAACTCATCCCTCAGGGTGTTGGATAGTCCCAAACGAAATTGATGTCGAAGGGCTCTATCATTCCAGAGGGTATCTGGGGCCCAACAACGAAACTCGGCCACATACTCCTCCACTGGGCGACGGAGCTGACGAAGGTTTCGTAGGGTTGCCTCGGCTGTTTCTATTTGGTGGGGGTCCTCATAAATCTTAGACAGAGCTTGAATAAAGGAATCCGTCGTTGCTAAGAGAGGACTGTTCTGCTCCAATAGTCGATGAGCCCATGCTTGAGGCTGCCCCTGAAGTGGAGAAATCATGACTCCCACCCGGACTTGATCAGTAGCATGAGACTGTGGTTTCAATGTAAATAGAAGACGGCAACTATTAATGAAAGTTCTAAAAGTCTTTCGGTCTCCAGAAAACTTGTCAGGCATAGCTACCTTGGGTTCATGGGAAGAAGAGGAAGAAGCCGCTTCTCCGGCGGCAGCTACCGACTGCCCAGAAGTGGAAGCGGCTGGAGGAATTGCAGACATCTGTAAACCTTGCAACTGTTGCTGCACATGCAGATAATCTCCCCGGAGTTCTCTCACCACCTGAGTGAGTGAAGCAATTTGTTGGGACAAGTCGACCAGGGTAGGCAGCTCTTCCGAAGGCTCCATCTGGCTTGGTGATTCTGTCAGGCTCTTTTGGAGACTAGAGTAGGAAGAGCAGTTAAAACTGCTGTTAGTGTACAGCTCGCCGGGTTTGACACGATGAGACGAGTGCAAGATACAAAAGCGTGGTCAAATTTCAGGCAAGGGGTCCGTAGGCAGGCAGCAAGTCAAACGTAGTCAGGGACAGGTCGAGGTCAGAGGCAGGCAGAAGATAATCGTATCGAGGAACAGGCAGAGGGTCGGTAGGCAGGCAGAAGAGAATCGAAGTCCAAAGTCAGGCCGAGGTCGGTAACGAGAAAAGCAAATCCAAGCGTAAACAGGAGACACAAAAACGAGCAAGCAAGGGAAAAATCACCAAGCACTGTTTGCTCTTGCTGACGTCTATTTACAGGGACAAGTTTGGCGCCAAAGCGTAAAGACGCCCACGCGGACGGCAGAATGCCGAGAACACGCTGCGGTTACAGGAACCTTACAATAACTCAGCCTGCAACATTGTGCCTTTATATGGTCACAGAACCTCTCACTGACTTATAATGTCCTTATAATTTACAGTAGGGGGTACATTATCCCTTATGATACATGAGTGATAGAGTTCCCTGTATAACTCAGCCTGCAGCCTTAGAAAAGTTGTGTGGAGATCTCAATAAATTGCAAATATTTAGCACGATTTCCAGAGTGTGTGCCATCTGATTTTCTACATTACTTGCCTTTACATTGTAACAGAACCACTCAGTGACTTATCATGTCTTTATAATTTGCAGTAGGGGGCTACATTATCCCTTATAATACATGAGTGCTAGTCAGAGTTCCCTGTATAACTCCGACCGGAGGCTTGTGCATTTATATGGTCAGAAAACTCCTCCGTGACTTCTGGAACTTTATACAGGAGTGTAACTACAGAGGAAGCAGACCATGCGGTTGTAGGGGCCCCAGGAGTGTAGGAGGCCCAGTGAGGCCCTAATTAATGAGCAATTTTAATATATCTTACATATATCTATAGAATAGGCCAACTTGTCAACAGGGCCGGAACTAGGGGTAGGCAGAAGAGGCAGCTGCCTAGGGCGCAACAATTGAGGGGTGTTGGGCAGCTACCTCTTCTGCCTACCCCTAGACCAGACTCTACTACTCGCCAGACTTAACTCTCACTTACGTGAGCGTCGGCGTCACGCAGCACATACACTTGTGTAGCTGGGTCACCTAGGGCGCCCGGATAGCCTGGCCCGCCTCTGCTTGTCAATATTTTGGGGCCCTTAATTGAATGTTGCAGTGAGGCCCAGTAACATCTAGTTATGCCACAGTCCTTATAATTTACATTAAGGGGTACATGTCTTATAAAATTGTTTTTAAACCCGAGTTTTGTGTCAGTGCAGTTACATTTTCTGCCTGTGAGACAACAGCTAATTCACTAACATTGGTACAGTTATCTGTAGCAGCCAATCAGACCTGTGTTTTCAACTGACTAACCTAAAATTAATTACTGACTAGTTGCTGTGGGTAACTGAGTTGCTACACTTGAGAGCTTGTGTCCACCCCAACGTGTTTTTATTAAACCTTTAAGTGCCATATATTGTAGATTCCATGGCACTGACACAGGGAAGTACCAGCATGCCATCTCTTGTCTACATATCCAGGGTACATACAACCCTGTGCAAAACGCATTGCCTGCTGTCAATAACAGTTGGTAGTTGCCAACACATATGGGGTGCAGAGGACCCAACAAGAAATAAATTAAAAAATGCTTTTCTCCAGATCATTCCTATCAGTTCACATTTCACAGTAGAGGAGACAAGGAGTTGCTGAATCTCGGTGCATCCATGATACAAATGTATGTATTGCAGAGACTCTCTATGTATAGAGATACCCTGAGACTTGATACAATGTGACACTTCAGGAAGCTTTCTTTCCATATGAACAGTTAGGACTCATACGCCGAGTGCCTCGATACAATCTGTACCTTTGTAAAGAGATTACAGGATTGTGCTAATCCTTCTTTAATCATTTAAGACCTGTGAGGAGTTTGGTGGTTTTGAATTGTTGTTATTTAACCAGTGTGATACATACAAAACAGGGAACATGTTGTACAGCAGTGTCTCGCAAGCTCCTCGGGTGACAAACAGTTAAAGTACAGATTAAATCAGATCCAAAAAGGAACTGTTTCATTAAAAGTCAATTCCCAGCATCGGCTAATCTTCCTGAACTTGGGAGGACGAGAAACTGAACTGCTGTCCAATCTTGCGGGGTGTGAAACTCTAACCAACGTATCTATGGGCAGAATCCTGCCCCGGCCAGGAGTGATATATGTACAATTACTGAAATACTGCTTCCTCCAATCTCCCATGGCCATTTCTGCATTTACCAGACAGTGGCCATGTTGTGCAGTGCGCTTGTGCATAATGAGCGGCTGACGTCACAAACGCATAATGAGCAACATGGCCCCTGGAGCTGGGAGCTCCCTCCTGGTGCTGGTTTGCTAGTACTCGCCGGGGGCAAGTGTTCAAAAAAAACTACTGTTACGCCCAACTGGAGTATGGGCTGTATTAGCCCACACTTTTGGTGTGGGGGAAATATTTTAGGGTAACAGGTGCCCTTTAACATGAATAAATTTATAGCAGATCTATGCACAAATAGGTCATGGAACTCTGAGGTAACTTCTAATATCCTCATATTTTGCAACAGGGGGTACTTTATTTATTATAATACACAAGTTTCAGTGAGTCGTGTAACAGAAATGACATGAGAACTCACCGTTTATAACTGATGACATCAGAACTCACCGTTTATAAGGATATAATTTAATAGATATTCATGGTTTTTGTGAATTATATATATATATATATATATATACAGTATATATATATATATATATATATATATATATATATATATAATATCAAAACAGGGGGGTTGTGGGAGCACTCTAAAGGCTTTAAAGTGTATATATATATATATAAGTAAAATAAATGCTATTGCATATGTACCCAAATAGGGGTTATTTTGTTACAAAGTTATGATCATAAAATTGATAAGCCACCATACCACGTCAAGGTAAACCCCGAATGGCGGTCCCTAACTTGTTTTATTTTTTATGTGCATTTTAGCATTACCTGTAATCAATGTCCATTGAACGCTGTTTTTTCACTGAGGGCTAAATCCTCCCCAGCCAGCAATCAGGCTTTTAAAGGAGAGATATTCCCAAAACAAACGCCCAATTTTAAAAGCATAGGAACACCACTAGTTTAAAGGGGGGGTATGGGGTGCTACAACCACTGAAGCTATGCCACAGCTCCTGGCTAAATATACAATATCAAAACAGGGGGGTTGTGGGAGCACTCTAAAGGCTTTAAAGTATATATAAGTATAATAAATGCTATTGCATATGTACCCAAATAGGGGTTATTTTGTTACAAAGTTATAATCATAAAATTGATAAGCCACCATACCACGTCAAGGTAAACCCCGAATGGCGGTCCCTAACTTGTTTTATTTTTTATGTGCATTTTAGCATTACCTGTAATCAATGTCCATTGAACGCTGTTTTTTCACTGAGGGCTAAATCCTCCCCAGCCAGCAATCAGGCTTTTAAAGGAGAGATATTCCCAAAACAAACGCCCAATTTTAAAAGCATAGGATCACCACTAGTTTAAAGGGGGGGTATGGGGTGCTACAACCACTGAAGCTATGCCACAGCTTCTGGCTAAATATACAATATCAAAACAGGGGGGTTGTGGGAGCACTCTAAAGGCTTTAAAGTATATATATAAGTATAATAAATGCTATTGCATATGTACCCAAATAGGGGTTATTTTGTTACAAAGTTATGATCGTAAAATTGATAAGCCACCATACCACGTCAAGGTAAACCCCGAATGGCGGTCCCTAACTTGTTTTAACGGACATTGATTACAGGTAATGCTAAAATGCACATAAAATATAAAACAAGTTAGGGACCGCCATTCGGGGTTTACCTTGACGTGGTATGGTGGCTTATCAATTTTATGATCATAACTTTGTAACAAAATAACCCCTGTTTTGGGTACATATGCAATAGCATTTAGTATACTTATATATATACTTTAAAGCCTTTAGAGTGCTCCCACAACCCCCCTGTTTTGATATTGTGTATATATATATATATATATATATAATCTTCAAAATGCATCCGCACTCCAAATAGTTCAATCAAAGTGAATTTTATTAAATCATCACTCACGTGTCCAACGTTTCGGCCCACATTAGGGTCTTTATCAAGGATAAAGGCCCTAATGTGGGCCGAAACGTTGGACACGTGAGTGATGATTTAATAAAATTCATTTTGATTGAACTATTTGGAGTGTGGATCCATTTTGAAGATTGTATGTCATAAAATTGACCCAGCACCCACCACAAATCAGACAGTGCTTAGTGATGTCATTGGTTATAATCGGAGCTTAGTGATGTCATTTCTGTCACATGACTCACTGAAATTTATATAATATATATATAATATATAATAACTTAAATATCCCCTGTTGCAAAATATGAGGATATTTGAAGTCACCTCGGAGTTCCATGACCTTTATAAAAGCACTCGGCTTTTGGTAACTTAAAATATCCTTATATTTTACTCTCTCTCTCTCTCTCTCTCTCTCTCTCTCTCTCTCTCTCTCTCTCTCTCTCTCTCTCTCTCTCTATATATAGTGAAAAAGGATAGCGGCACTCACAGGGTTTTAGTGAAAAAACAAAAAAATGTTTTATTATTAAGCCTCAACGTTTCGATCCCCCACAGGGATCTTCGTCAGGAGCAAAAACAAACAAACATCCAGTACCCACAACCCCCCAGAAACCCTGTGAGTGCTGCAATCCTTTTTCACTGCTTATTTCCCATGCTGGCACCCAGGTATTTATTTTGTCTATGGAGTGCACCATTCCTTTGGATATATATATATATATATATATATATATATATATATATATATATATATATATATATATATAATCCTCTCCAAAGGAAGCCGCACTACTCAGGACTTATTGTAAAGTAATACTTTTATTGAACACACTAACGTTTCGGCTGCAACATCAGCCTTTGTCAAAGTAACATACAATGAAACATTTACCCTTAAATACCCAAACTATGGCGCGAAAATATCACCAACCCTCCCTCTCTGACGTATACACATGTAATTATCCTAATTTAATGCATCCTCAACTAGTGCAACTGCATGGTATTGTAGTATACAATTGTAACAAGCTTGTCTTTTCAGTTATTTAATCAGATCCCCGAATGGTAACAAATATAACAAGTAAGTATCGCATCACTTGTCTCTACAGTAATACTCCGAAACAGTGTTGCAATGAGGCCCCTCTGACTGCCTGTCATTATGAGCAGTATCTGCAATAGATCTTCGTGTAAAGCGGCAAAGCAACATCATCAAATACATATCCGATTCAAATAATAATGTTAAAAAGCTTACTGCTCTTGTGTCACCACCACCAACGCACACCCGTGCCATCCCATCCCTAGTGTCCTCATGCTCCCAATGTTTACCACCGATGAGTGTCGGGACCAAGTGCGATCCACCATCTATGAGATCCCTGTGAAACCAAACAAGATCCGATCGCCCATACAAGTGACAGGTAGCCCAGTGCTCCATGCGTCAAGCCATAATATTGAGTGAAATTCACCGCGCACTGCAAGTGCGTCAACATAGTGTTGCCATGTGATAGGCTAAAGCGATTCATTCATTCCCCAGCAGATGTGGGCATTAACTCTGTCCTATATGGGGTCAAGTGTAATAGACACAAAACTATCAACGGTCTCCCCCCACGTATCGTGCGATCACATGTAAGTGTGTCCCCCGATCTGTAGACACTAGCCATCTCCTGTCGGATCGTTCAATGAAGCGTCCTGTAGCACTCTCTAGTAGTGCGTCTGTCAAATATATACAAGTGATGGGTCAATCCTCGGGTCAAAGTGTATCCCTTCATAACGTGTCACCATATAACCCCATCCTGGGTAATACCTAAAAAATACAAAATAGCAGGAAAATCTTTTTGATTAACAGATACATAAGGTGTATAACTGTACTCAATCGGTCTCAGGAATCCTAAAATCTTTAATAAAAACTTTAATAAAAACCAAAAGTCATATTATACTCACCCCCTAGCTAGAGAGCAACACATGAGGTACCCTAACGGAAAGCAGGTAGTGAACTTTCTGCCTTACACTAATTTATCACAATAGGGTCAGATATTAGTCTTGCATATTAAAATAACCCCTCAGTCAAATCTATCCCTATCTCATCATGCAGAACTGTGCTCATCAGGTAATCTCATCCCTTAGGAAAGTATTATGCCACCCTGATATAACTCTACACAAACCGGCCCCATTACCCACATCCCTAACCAAACCACTAAAAACAATAACTACATTCCTGTGTTGCTATAGTTACCTAACGTAACAAGTAACCCAATTGCCATTGTACCTATTTGGTAAAGGAATGAGTTAAAAAAGTCAAATAGCATATAGTCATCCGATATCCACTAATCGCTGAATCCTAGATTATCAATTTTCCCTTTCAAGGTTAAACTTCAATTACTTAATCGTCACAACATATTGTATGAACACCCCCTAATAGAAAGGTGAATAGGACACCATCTCATTAAGTCCTCCCGGGCTGATCGTATTAAGTCTGTGAATCCATCTCAATTCGGCTTGCAATAGTAGTTTTATATATATATATATATATATATATATATATATATATTATACAGGAGCAGTGACCAGCTCCATGTTGTAGCTCCCACCCTTCCCAGCTATAGTCAGGTGATCCCACTGGTGTCTAATAAAAGGGCAGCCAAGTTTGGGAGTTTTATTTGAAAGCAGCAAGTAAGTTGCAGGTAAAACTTAGTCCCTTTGTAAAATGTATAATGAAGCAATAGAATTCTTAATGAATCAGATAAAATTGAGCATAGGACTGGCCAGATATGGGATGACTTTGACGTAGTTGGCCAGCTTAAATATTTTGCAATATATGGACAAACAATCCCTGTTTTGTTTAAAGGGTAAGGCATTTTTCAGTAGCAGTATGCACAAAATGTCTCTGTCTTAAATATATTGATAATGGGTTGAGTGCAGAGGACTCTTGTATTTGACTATATGTATTTTGTGGTCACAGCCTCATTGCACCCCCGCCTAATGGTTTTAAAAAATAGTGGTGAGCACAACTTTCCTTTGTTTGTTTTACATATATATATATATATATATATATATATATATATATATATATATATATATATATATATATATGTTACAATTTTCATGTTAATTTTCTATTCTTAAATGTTCTATTCTTGCACAGAGACATCACCTGAGAAAATTAATTTGTTACATTTCTGTAGGTCATCAGTGCCACCATGTGTTCATTTAAATAAACTGCAAGTGAGCACAGTTTTGAAATCCTATAAATCGATGTTCTGTGCTCACCAATAGCAACCGAATCACATGGTTGCTATGGTGACACAGGACACGGTAGTAAGACATGAACTGATCAGCTAGCTCTTTGTACTAATTCTCTTTCATCGCTATCGCTGTGGTTGTGTGTGCCAGCTTTTTTGTGCCTCCTGTCCAGCCTTGCCTGTGGTATGTTGTATCAAGCTCTAGGCTAGAATCAATGATGCCCTACACACATGCATAGAGTAATTGTAGTGGCCATGTTCATTTCTTAATATAAGCAGAAATGGGCCCAAGAGGGACCTTTCTTACTATAACTTAAGAGATGTCACGAAATGAAAAATAAAAGGTATTTTTCCAAAAAAGTTTAGCAGTTGGGTACAACAAAGGGTTCCCTATAACATAATAAAGTCTTGTCACCAAGGGTTTCATTTTCATTTAAACCTTTTCTAAAGGGCTTGTTATTAATTCAGTAAATTTGCTTCAAGACCCAACACTTTGTGTAGCACCACTTACTGTATGTACCTCATTTTAATTACTATTTTCCATTGCAGAAACAAACTTCATATGATCGAAGGAGATCATGGGGATCATTCCTGGACATGGGTAACAATATCTATCCTAATTGGGTCGATAATTCAAACTTATAAATGATGGCTATTTATTTGTTTAAAGGAGAACTATAGTTTAACTAAAGAAGTAGGGTAGAAATATTGCACATTATGTTTTGTGCTTCTGTACCGGCCCAAGGCAACCACAGCCCTTTAATAGTAAAGATATGTGTCTTCAAAGATGCCCCAGTAGCTCCCCATCTTCTTTTCTGCTGATTCACTGCACATGCTCTGTGCTGCTGTCACTTACTGAGCTTAGGGACCGAAAGACTATATTCAGTACACATAGATGTGAAAATGAAATAGAAATGTCACAATATAAGGCTGATTAATACAGATAATTACTACATGGCAGCACAGAAACCATTGCAATTTGCATCAAAATATAATAATCAGCCTTGTTGCATCAGCTTATATAACAGCCAAACCTAATCTTCTGCTTGATCATTTCCAATGACCCCTAAGTTTAGCTTCTCAACAGCTGCTCAGAGCCCACTGAACATGTGAGTTTCGCAGACACTTTTTAAGATGATGACCCCCCTGTGACAGGTTTGAAGTCCTAGATTATTGCTGCTATTGAAAAGCTGTAACTTTAGGCTGGTGCAATACGTTCAGTGTATAAAATATGGCATTATTAGCCATTTTAATTTTTAGGTTTTAGTTCTTTAAACACACTAGGGCTCATTTACTAAGGGGCGCAAAGTGAGCAAAAATCTTGACAGTCCCCCATCTTTTGTGCACACAATCCAACATTCTTTCCCAGAATTCCACTGTAACCACACCCTCTGCAATTAGGCACAAATATACCAATATATCTATGTACCTGTGCTCTACATCTTTGGAACACAAAATAAATACTGTGTTTTTTCTGTATCTGTGTGTGTACTGCATCAGTGTTAAAATATGTTTAGAAAATGTAAGGCATTCTGGTAACCTTCTGTACTCCACTTACATAAGATGGCAATGGCTGACAACATTTTACAGGAGTACAGGAACAGTAGGTAAAGATCTGATAATTTATATCATAGGTGTCATTCAAACAGTGGTGTAACTAGGGGACCACAGTTCCAGCAAACCACCCACCACCACCAGGAGGACCCACTGCATGTCCATGCTTTTAGCATTGGTTCTTCTTGTAGTGCGCTCAATGACTCTGGTGGGCCCTATTGGGGACAGGCCTAGTTGCACCCGCTGCTCCCCCAGTAGCTACGCCACTGCATGCAGATTCTCATGTATAAGGGAACAAAGGGTAGGAGGAGAACATAGAGATTTGCACAGGAACATTAGGAGAAGAACTAAAAATATGAAAAATGGTTTTATCAGTAGAACTGTTTTTTTCACAAGTGCCAGGTGACAAAGAAGCAAGAGCTGACAATCTATTTGACAGTGATGGCGTGACTTTGGTAAAATACATAAAATCTATTTTACAGCAATATGGTGACAATAAGAGAACAGTTTTTCTAGTTACTTTTCAGGTTCTGCAGCAAATATCAGTAACAGAACAAAGTAATTAAAACTAATATCCAATAAATTTTAGTGTTGATTTGAAGATGAACTCAACCAAAGAATAGTTTTTGCCTAATGTAAAGAAATTCTAAGCTGTACATTCATTACACATTTAAAGTAATTGCTGTTGCCAGCAGTATTTGTTTATTCCTTTATGTTTCGGTGTTTCTGATTTTTGAAACAATGTAGTAGAAGTGCATTCTCCTTCAGATCTGTCAATCAGATGGAATCTGCTACATTGTTTCAGGAGTCAGAGCCAGTGGCGAAGAGAATATTAACAGCCAGATACTGCCCTCAATGGCATTTACATATACAGATAATTTTAAAACCAGTGAAAATGTGCAAAGAATGTACTGCATATTGGAAAGTTGCTTCGAATTACATTTTCTTTTATTATCCAAAAACAGGGCAATGTAATGTATTTTCTCTGGCACCTGTTTTACACTCTAAACTAACGACTAAGATACATTTAAAAATTCCTGGAGTCTCACTAAGGGTTAGTGACCCTTAAAAAAACCTTGACGCACTGAGCTCATAATGTTTATTACAGGTGATTATTGGTTTTACTTCTATTTCCCAAGGTCTATGGGAATGTCAAGGCCTGATCAAGGCCAGGATGCTGATATTATCAGAGTTACCTTTAACCCACAGATATGCATATCTATCACTGACCTTTAAACTGTTTTATACATTGGTCGCTTGCAGCAACAAAATACTCAGAAGCATGGCTTATACTGTTTAAAGGGAAGCTATACCGAATTTAAAGTAGATCTGTAGCTGTTTTATCTGTTTCCTTTATAGCATAAGTAAACCTTTAAATTAAGTGAATAGAAAATTGACGAGCATGCTTTTCTAAGAACTTTTGTAATTTACATTAAATATTTTTTTTCAAAGATATCAAAGAAACAATAACACCAAAAATTTTAAGTTTTTTAAAGTAATTAACATATTATACTGTATACTGTTGCCCTGCACTGGTACAACTGGTGTGTTTGCTTAAGAAAGACTACTATAGTTTTTATAAATAAACCGCTGTGTAGCCATGGGGGCAGCCATGCTGGAAAAAAACTTATAAAAGGCCAAAGTTACACAGCACATAACAGCTAAGCCTTGCCCAATACAATAGTGTCATTTATGTTATCTGCTATGTAACCTGTGCCTTTTCTTCTTTTTTCCAAGCTTGAATGGCTGCCCTCATGTACCATCCTAAAGAAACCACAGCCCTTTAGCAGTAAAGATCTCTGCTTTCAAAGATGCCCCAGTAGCTCCCCAACTTCTTTTCTGCTGATTCACTGCACATGCTCTGTGCTGCTGTCACTTACTGAGCTTAGGGACCCACTCACAATATACAGTACACATAGAATAGAAATGTCATTATATAAGACTGATTAGTAATTAATACAGATAATTACTACATGGCAGCACAGCAACCAGTGCAACTAGCATCAGAATATAATAATCAGCCAACTAGCATCACAGACAAACCTAATTTTCTGCTTGATAATTTGCAACGACCCCTAAGCTTAGCTTCTCAACAGCTGCTCAGAGCCCACTGAGCATGTGAGTGTCACAGACACTTTCCAAGATGGTGACCCCCTTGTGACAAGTTTGAAATCCTGGATCATTGCTGCTATTGAGAAGCTGAAACTTTAGGCTGGTGCAATAAGTTCAATATATAAAATATGGCATATTTAGCCATATTAATTTTTAGGCTTTAGTTCTCTTTTAAGGGATTGATTTTTGTTACAACAGTGCCAGCTGCTGGTCAGTTTTGAACCATGAAGTAGTCAAGAAAGTTGTGAGGAGAAAAACATTAGAAACCTCAGATAACTTTCCTAACCCGAAGAATATCAGACCAGCCTTCTTTCTTCTCATGACAACTTCCATGACTACTTCATGTTCTGCAACTGACCAGCAGATGATGCTTTTATAACAAAGTGCTGCAAATAGACCATATCATCACATAAAGAGCTGGATCTGGAGGCAATTGGGTTAGTATGGCAGGTCTCTTTGGGAGCTGAGAGGAGAAATTAGGAAGAATAGGAGGTAGTCCAGGTGTGGATAGACAAGTTATTACAAATTTACCAGCAAATACTTTGAGTATTGGTAAATACTGATAAAATACTGGTAAGGCAGCAACCCTACATCTGTTCAGTGGTGTACTGTTCCTTTAAAAAACAAACCTCAAATCTCAGCCATAAAGCAGGGCAGGACTGCTGCTTACAATGGGTATCAGAGTTGATCCCAAAGCTGTGGTCTAAATGCTATGATAGAGAGAGCTCTGCTGAGAGAAAATGACATTTAAGTGAATTTCTTCAAATTATGTTACATGAGCGCTAAGGATTACGCCCTGGGGAACAGAAAATAACCACTATGGTGTATTTATACCTAGCATCACCCAGAATTATGGTAGGGCTCTCAGTATAACTGCAGGAGGGTCAGTTCATAACTGTTAGGTTAATGTCAGATTAGGCTGTAATTCTCCAATATTATAGAATGCTTCATTTTCATTGGCCAGATTATAGATAGGTAGGCAGGTAAAGGAGCCACCGCATTCAAGGGCCTAATGTTATTTGCACAAAAAGTAGCTCTTGAGTTCCCGTAAGAGGAGAGGAGGGTCCCTGAGAAGTTTTGTTGTATCTGGTCATACTGTGTCCGAATGTATAAAGGGCAAATTAACAAACAAATGGAGAAGCTTTCATTATTATATAAGAGTTATATATGTATTGCATATGTGCTCCCAAGAGAGGAATCTTTCTCATATGTCTTGTAAGTGAGAAAAACAGCTTATTTGTATAAAGCCAGGAGCACACAAACACTTTATAGAAATTAGCTGTTTTGTGTCACAAGACACATGATAAAGATTCCTCTCTTGGGAACATAGACAAAAACCAGTTGCAGAATTGTGAGAGGTTATTGCAGGTCATAACAACTGACCCTGAGCTTTAGACATTACACAGTAGGTTCTCTACAAATGCTTTAACTTTCCTGCACTGTGCCAATATTTCCCAGCAGCACCAGAGTATCCAGTGAGGGGGTGGCTCCTACAAGTTCTCTGTTTCCTGCTTCTGCTTTAAGTAAACTTGTATCAGTCCTGCTGCAGCCATGATCCCCCCACCAGCCGGGCTTTGCTTTCTGCCAATAAACATGAGTAGGGGCGGTTTGCTGCTGAAGACATGCAGGGTGGCAGTGAGTCAGGGAAGAGCAGTGACTGGGGGTCCTCCTGCTTCCAGGTTGCGCTGTGTGCCCCAGGGCAGTGGCTATCTGCAGGCAGGGAGAGGGGTGAGTGTGAGCCAAGGAAGGGCAGTGACAGGGGCTGCAGTGGAAAAAGCAGATGGGAGAAAAGAGATGAAGGAGTTTGATGACCTTCCAGGACCATCTCTGCTTAAGAATCTCTACTATTATTTCCTGCGGGGATACCTTCTGCACACGCATGAACTGCAGGTAAGTGGAAACCTCTGTATTAGCTGTGTATGAATTGTAGGTTTATCAACCTCACTGATCGCATATAAAATCCACATCCTGCATGGCTAATTATCAGTACACTGTTTCTATGCAAACCATGAAGTATACATTGAAATGCATTTTTGAGCCCTCCTGCTGCTGTTCAACAACAAGGAAAAAAGGGAACTGGCACTTCAATCAGTGTCCATCTACAGCACAGTAAATGTGCATACATTTACTTACTCGCATGGCTGGGATATATGCAATGCTCCAAATCCATTTTCTGCACTGATCTTACTGGCAGGTCTGGGGTCTTCAAATAGAAAACATAATTCTCTGTAATCTGAAACCTGGGATCAGACCTACATTTTTGATGCTAGATTTTCTTCTTGTGTTTTGCCAGTCAAACTACAAAAAAATGTACGGGCCCCTGTGGAGGTCAGAAATTGGCAAGTATAAAATGGTGAACATAGCGGATCCGGAAGCCCTGCAGCAGCTTTTGAGGCAAGAGGGGAAATATCCAATGAGAAATAAAGAAGATATATGGAAAGCCCACAGAGACCAGCGCAAACTCGCCTATGGGCCTTTTACTGAGTGAGTTAAAGTTAATAACATATAAGGGCATACAGGCTAGTGTAAAGGGCAACATAAACCACTACTAACAGAAAATTTTATTTCCTTTAGCCATTTTTTTGCACTGTGTCATTATATTGTATTGTTGTATATTACTGTCAATCGTATAACTATGATATGTGCCCCCAATGATGCCTCCAGTAGCTCCTCATCTTCTTTTCTGTTGATTCCCAGCACATGCTTTGGGCTGCTGTAAATAATTCAGATTCATATGCAATGGCAGCATAAAAAGCAGCGCAGTCCACAAGAGAATCAATGTATTCTCTGTCTGTAATCTAGTCTGTAGCATTGGCTTCTGTGACAGATGTTTTGATGATTTCCAACAACCTGTAAGCTTAGAATCTCAACAGCTTCTCAGAGCACACTGAGCATGTGCAGTGCCATTTACACAAATAATGGCCTAACAAGGTGGGGAGTTGCTCTGGACAGATTTGATAGCCTGGCTCATTATCGTTAAAAAGTTGCAGGTTCAGTACTTAAATTATAGCATATCTAGCCATATTTTTTAGGCTTGGTTCTCCTTAAGCTCATCACTTTGGCCCTTAAATCTTGCCCCCCACACACACACACAAACACACAACTGCATGATACACATGCCTAACACAGAGTGGTAGTGGAGACACATGTACATAACCATGTAGCTTTGATATTTGCTCCCAAGAAAAGCCTACAAGAAGCATGATATGCACGGACTCCCCCCCCCCCCTTCCTATAAGAAGAACAGATAAAAGTACATAGGGCATTATATAACTGTAATGTTATCATTAGATATTTACTGAATATTCACCAGGGATGTCCAACCTTCCAGCTGTTATTTAAATCCCATCATGGCTGAATTTTGGGGGTCACTGGGAACAATGCCCCACCTTTGTTGAGTTACATAATTGATCCCCAGGTGTCCGAAACTTTCTGCATTGCTTCTGCTTATTAATAGGGACAGCGTTTCCATAACACACTAGAGAATCATGTGAGGCAATAAGCAATCCATTCCCTTTAATTGCAAATAAATATATATATATATATATATATATATATATATATATATGATCCACTGATGTGTGGCCTCTATCCAGGGAAGGATACCATTGGTACCGGATCCGCTCAGTGCTGAACAAGAAGATGCTAAAGCCATCAGAGGCCTCCAGCTACGCAGGGGGCATCAACGAGGTGGTGACAGATTTCATGAAAAAACTGCAGTACATGCGTAAGGCCAGTCCTTCTGGCGACATGGTGAACGATGTGGCTAATGCCCTGTATAGGTTTGCTTTTGAAGGTAACTGTTCTCATTATCTAAATAACATAATAAATGCACATGGAGCCCATAAAATTCTTTTTTTTTATTTTTAAATAAAATCATACTGTTAAAAAATAATTTATTGAATGTACCTATACAGTATCCTTGGTTCACTATTTAAGCACATGGGGCTCTGCTGACTGTGGCCTAGCCTGCTAAATACAATGTGTAATGGGCAATAATGTAACAGTTTCCATTTAATTCTCCGACATTAATCTGTAGATGTTTTAATGGAAAATAAGAGGTAATGTTGCTTCTCCTCTGGTGCCATTACAGGCATATCAAACATTCTATTTGAGACCCGAATTGGCTGTCTGGAAAAACAGACCCCCCCAGAGACACAAAAGTTCATTGATTCCATTGGTTACATGTTTAAGAATTCTGTTTATGTCACCTTCCTGCCGCAGTGGACAAGAGGTATCTTGCCCTACTGGGATCGTTATATAGAAGGCTGGGATAATATCTATGACTTTGGTAAGTGTCTGTAAAGTAATAACCCTTCCAAGACTTTCTTTTACCTTATATATTTGTCACCTATCTAGTACTACCACTCCCTATTTCTGTAGGGGAATTAGAAGAAGAGTAGGCAGTATCCCTTCCAACCCTCTACACTTGTCTCACATGTAGGGAAGCAGCTCGTTGATAAGAAGATGAGTGAGATACAGTCCAGGCTGGATAGAGGGGAAGAGGTGGAGGGTGAATACCTAACCTATCTGCTGTCCAGTGCCAATCTGAACATTGGAGAAGTATACGGCAGTGTATGTGAACTGCTCCTGGCTGGTGTGGACACGGTATGTACGAGGTGTTTCCCTTTTAAATAATTAAACTAAACGGCTTAGGGGGAATGTAATAAAAGCTGCAAAGTATTCTGTAAGGCTAGTAACCCAAAGCAACCAATCAGCAAGTAGTATTTACTAGGCCATTGTTTTCCAATAGGTTGCTATGGGTAACTAGACCTGGGTAAACTTTGCTCCTTTTATTACATTTTCCAAGTGATTTGTCTGTTACATCAAGTATGGTTGTGCTTGCCTGATATTTATTTGACTCCCTGTGCTTCCTGTTTAGCAAGAAACTACAGCACTGTCTTGATTTATGCAGAGAATTAAGAGATATACTCAGTCTCAGGATATTTGCAATACACAGCACTAAGCAGGATCAATTACCCTTCTTCTAAAAAGTCTTATTCCAGTAGGTATTTTGATACAGCCAATGACTTGCAGCGGGTCACTTCCAGTTGACATCCAAGTTCTGCAAGTAGCCCTAAATCAAGGATTACAGCCCAAAAACATGCCGTCGCATTTCACAGTTATGAAAGCTTGGCTCAGTGAGAGTAGGAACAGTTTATGTGAAAAAAACAGTTTAAGGCTAAAATGAGGTACTGGGCATTAAAGTTCAGAGTTGTTTGTTCAGTAGGGTTTTTCCGTCCAAAACTGTACTTTATTTCTTTTGTTGCATAACAAAAGAAAATGTAATTCTGAGCAAGTTTCCTATATTCATGAATGAAACATTTCCAATAGTTATTGACATTGTTATTGAAAGCAGCATCTGCCTGGCTGTTCATATTCTCTGCACTCCCTGCTCTGAATTTAAGACAAAACTGCTGTTTGTTCTGCTGCCTGACTAAAGTGGGTAGATAATTAAGTTACTAAGAAGAGGAAACTCTTGCGATGTTACTCTGCTTAGAACAGTTCAGAGAAATGCCATGACTGTTCTCTCCTCACTAACTACATTTTCTGAGTAGAGCAACATCACATATAAGACATTACATCAGAAACTTAATTTTCTCCAGTCTGCCAAAATAAACAGCTGGTGGCACTGTTATTTCAAAAAGATGTTTTTCCCAAATTGTTTTTTTTTAATATTATATGGTTTATATAGTAAAACGGACAAAGATTGACATGGTTTAAAATACAGCTCTAAGTCTTTAACAGTACCCTTTATACAGCCTTCTTATGTGCCCCAGTTGTGGTTCTTCTCTCCTGTAGACATCAAATACATTGTGCTGGTCCATGTACCATCTGGCAAGAGACCCAGAGCTTCAGCAAGCTGTATATGAAGAGGTGAGCAGTGCTGTACCTATGGATCGGATCCCTGTTGCTGAGGACATTTCTAAAATGCCACTGCTGAGAGGTGTAATCAAGGAGGCCCTGCGGTAGGCTATTATCCTTTATGGCACACCTGCATATTACATAGCAATCCACTGAACATCTATGTTGCTTATTAACACATAATAATAGTAGGTTACTTTCCTACAGGCTTTATCCTGTGGTCCCCACCAATGGAAGGATTGTGTCTGAGAAGGACGTTAAGATTGGAGAATATCGCTTCCCCAAAAATGTGAGGCCTTTTTTTTTAGCTAAATTAGATTGCTTAAAGGTACAATTACTTAGTCTGGATGTGATAACATTGCATAGCATCTGATATCTGTATGTGATACCTGGTTTGCTATCATTCTGTTGACACTTGGTGCTGTTTAATATATTCCTCCAATCCCTACATACTGCCTCCCACAAGATCCTAGCACTGGTTCCCAGTGTCATGTTTAAACTTTTGGTAAAGGGGAAGTGCACCTTCATTTACTGTGACTTTTGTTGTGTACTGTATATGTCAGGTTACTCATCACTCTCTCTACTGCCTTCATTTTTTTTAACCTTAGACTCTCAATAGCTTGTCCAATCAGAGGGCATTTTTTCCGGCTCCTGTTTATTTTTGTGTTACCCTACCGTAATCTCTTGCAGACTCTCTTTGTTCTATGTCACTTTGCCATTGCCAGAGATGAGGAAAGTTTTGAAGACCCCCTGAAGTTTCAGCCCCAGCGGTGGCTGCGGGATGGAGGAATGAAGCATCATCCATTCAGTTCAATTCCTTTTGGGTATGGGGTGCGTGCTTGCGTGGGGAAGCGCATTGCGCAACTGGAGATGCACCTGGCCTTGTCTCGGGTGAGTGTGGTTACATACGACAGCCCTCCCAAACTGCTCATCCTGATACTCACAAGTACAAAATTACTTTCAGTGACTGAGATTTTAATAGAATGCTAGGAAACAAGCTACTAGATTATGTGCCCTTAAGTGATGTGTGAGGGAGTTTAAGATCTATTGGGATCCTGCCCCAACGCTACTAAAGAAGCTTTATACTTTCTGTCTGATTTGCAAAGGGCCACAAAACATTAATTTTGCCCTAAAAGAGGGATGTATAATTGTTCCTATTTTGTTTTACAAAGGCAATCACTTTCATGTGAATTCCAATGTATTTTTTCTGTTTCCCCAGATAATTCGTATATTTGAGTTAAGACCGGATCCCAAGGGAGGAGATATCAAAACGATTGCCCGCATTTTATTAACACCAAACAAACCAGTTAACTTGCAGTTCCTGGAGAGAAAGGCCTATCAGGGATGAGGTGGTGGCTCAGACAGCAAGGAAGTTGGATAGAAGCCTTGAGGGGATAGCACCTAAACCTGTGCTATTCTGGGACAAACTGTACATCAACAAGAGGCCAATATCACCAATATTTACTCTACTGGAGAATCAGATCTGCCAGTGGTCTTCATGAAAAAGCTAAATTTCCTTGTTATACTGAATTCCCTCTTGGGTCCAGGGGTGAAATTTTAACATGTAGTAACTGGTCCATTTGTGGGTAATCTAAGCATCCCTACATTTTAATTATTCTTCATTTTAAAATAGAATGGGTGCATAACAACCAATCAGCAAATAGCATATATATATATATATATATATATATATATATATATATATATATATATATATATAGTGATATATAGTGATATAGTGATATCAGCACTCTCCTATAAGCAAAAACGTTTGTGGTGCACAGCCTTTGGGGGGATTGCCGGGTCTCTCCTCCTCCTCATACAAAAAAAACACAGATAAGGCAGCACTCACTTGATCATAAGTTGTGTATTAAATATAAAACATCAGGCTACATTTCGGGCATGCATCGTGCCCTTTATCTCTTATAGTATATAAGAGAAATTATCAGGAAATTACATCAGGAAATTACATCAGACCTGGATACACAATTATAATTTATATATATATATATATATATATATATATATATATATATATATATATATATATATATATATAAAAATGGCAAAAAAGGACCAGCACTCCGTGTTCCAAGAAAGTCAAAATGGTTTATTCAAAACTCACAGTGACACTGTGAGTTTTGAATAAACCATTTTGACTTTCTTGGAACACGGAGTGCTGGTCCTTTTTTGCCATTTTTCTATATAACCATATTTGGCCATGCACCCGGCATAAAAACGCATGTGAAGGAGTGCGGGTATTTTTCTATAATCCTGCTATATATATATATATATATATATATATAAATATATAGATAGATATAGTCATTTCAGTGGAAAAAGGTTTGCCATAATCGGATGTGGTTCACTATCCAAGCCACGTGTCTAGAGTCTGCTCTCTACACCTACCAACACCCTTTAGTGCAGGCGATAACATTTCTTACTAGTAGCAGCTACTTGTCATGGCTACAAAATAGTGATAATTGGCTTTGCTAAGACACTACATGTGTTGTAGCAGAGGCAATTCTCAGTATTGTATTGGCATTTTGTAGCTAGTAGCTAACATGTGTCCTAACCCTTAAATAGAGGTTTGTAAATATCACTAAACACACGTGTAATTTTTGTATGTACAAAAGTACCTATAAAATCTTTCATAAATGCTACAATCTGACCTTGTCCATTATTCACACGGTGGTGCATATTACACTGCATATTACACTGCATATAAAGGAGGTCATTATAACGGGGGTTTATCAATGAACTGTCAATTGATTAAATCCTTCGAATCGTTCGATTTGAAGGATTTTAATCCATTGATAGAACGATTTTTCTTCGACCCAAAAGCTTGCAAAGCCTATGGGGACCTTCCCCAAAGGCTAACATTGACTTCGGTAGGTTTTAGGTGGCGAACTAGGGTTTTTTTTTTAAAGAGACAGTACTTCGACTATCGAATGGTCGAACGATTTTTAGTTCAAATCGTTCGAGTCGAAGTCGAAAAGGTCGAAAGTAGCCAAAAAAACATTCGAAATTCAAAGTTTTTTTTATTCTATTCCTTCACTCGAACTGAGTAAATGGGCCCCGAAATGTCAAAACTAAGATGAGACTTTTCATTCAGAGTGGTTACTAACTGACACACACATGATAGCTTCCAAAGGTTATTGTTTATACTATGGCTATATCAAGGTTGTCCAATTGAGGCATCTGGAATGCAGCTCTCTAAGGGATTTTTACGGGAAGCAGCCTGCTCAGTATTGTGTAGTATGTGAAGCTAGTTTTAGGGATGTTATCCAAAGAGCTAAACATCTACAATAATTTTCCAGCTCATGTTCACGCAATACAGGGACATATGTACATATGTATAAGTATATAAGTATAGTAGTACAGGTATCGGACCTGTTATCCAGAATTCTGAAGACCTGGGGTTTTCCAGATTCTGTAAACATTAAATAAACCCAATAGGTTAGTTTTGCTTTCAATAAGGATTAATTTTATCTTAGTGAGAATCAAGTATTGTTTTATTATTACAGAGAAAAATAAATTATTTTTAAAAATTTAGATTTGGATAAAATTGAGTCTATGGGAGATGGCCTTTCCATAATTAGGAGCTTTCTGGTTAATGGGTTTCCAGATAATGGATCCCATACCTGTATGTACTTTATGGTATGTTTCTTTTTTAGTGTTTAGTTTAGTGTGTGCCACGGCCCCCATATTTGCGAAGCCTTAATGGCCCCTGTCTGGCAATATAAGGACTTAATGTCCCAGGGCTGTAACTAAGGGTAGGCCGGATAGGTACGTATATACGGCAGAGTTGCTGGTGGGTCACTGGCCTAGTAATATTACTTTAGGTGACATTATAACTTAGCCCAACTCTACTGTGTTCTCTAGTCCAAGGGTCCCCAACATTTTTTTCCCATGAGCCACACTCAAATGAAAAGTAAAAATGATTTTTCTCACACAAGAAAAAACAAAATTCCTTGGGAATACAAAGTAAGGGCTGTGATAAGCTAATTGATAGCCCCATGTGTTCTGATAACCCAGAAAAGGCTCTGTTGAAGAAAACCTGTGCCTTTATGCCTCCAAAACTTAAATATTATCCAGGATTTTCAAAATGGGCACATACTATGAGGCTACTGGAAGCAACATCAATGGGAGTGAAGAGCAACATGTTACTCATGAGCCACTGTTTGGAGATCACTGCTCTAGCTCTTGTGCTAAGACCCCCCCACATAAGATAGAACATTACATATGGATTAATAAGCTATGAATGTGAGAATATTAATTGACTTCAGCTAATTATGGGTCCAAAACCCAAAACAGAACAAGGGGAGATTATACACTCTACACATAAAGAGTATTAGTCCCAAGTTTAATGCTAACGATTTAGTAGACGACACCATTATTGTCAAATGTTCTTTTTTTGTAGCAATTTTTCCTCTTACTGCAGTCTTAACATGTATCTCTCCATCTTCTTTTCTGCTGATTCACAGCACATGCTAATTAGTTAGTAATTAATTCACATTCACATTACACAGCAGCTCAGAAACCAGTACATTTCTGTCAACAAACCTCATATTCTGCTTGACGATTTCTGACGGCTCCTAAGCTCAGTTTCTCAGCAGCCACCCACAGCATACTGAGTGTGCACAGTGACACCCGCAGGCCATTTGTATAAACACCACACTGAGCATGTGCAGTGTCACTGACACAAGGTTTCTAGGGCCTGCATCATTATTGTTATTGGGCTGAAGAACCTCTGGGATGCTACAGTAAGTTTATTATATAAAATACAGAATTTCTAGCCTTTAACTAAAATGAAAAGTAAACATCACTGAGGGCCAATTTGTCAAACAGCCCCAGTGATAACAATAGCTAAATTTGGACACTGGGCTACTGCACCTCTGCACTGAAAATGCACTGGCCTGGGGTATATTACCCGGCCTGACCTCCTCTAATGATGTTACAGTGGATGACTTCAGAGTGAGCAAGTTTGGACCACTAATCTGCCCCAACACCCATGTCCAACAGGTTTTGGGCAAGACTTCATATCACTAGTTTGTAATCTTGTAGGAGATTAGGAAGGCCATGGGTAAATGTTGACGGACACTAAAAAGGCCTAAATCAGTGTTGTCACAAAGTTTACGACTTGAAAAACATGACATGAAATCTTGTGTAACTAGGAAAATAATAAAGATTAATAAAACCCTTTGACAGGACACCATTAAGATACAGAGCAATAATTCTGGGGCAAAATGAGACCCTCGTACTTCTAATCCCAGTAATCATGCCAAGCGACACATCTGTTACAGTAATATAATCGGTATTGTTTGTGGCCCCAGCACTTTTACAGACGCTGCTAAACTGCTGACAGCCACCCCTCCCATACCATTTTTTTGTGTCTAGCTGACGTTTGTCTTATTTTGGAGTCCAAAGTCTTCAGTTGATAACTATGATACTCTGTAACTGAGAGAGGCCTTGGACTGGTGATTTTAGACTGTGTGACTTGTAATTGACTTTTACAATTATAATTGCAGAAAGAAAAAAGAACTGACCCACATAACTGCACCTTCCCATCCGTGAGTACCAAGACTCCAGTGAAGCAAAATTTAACTAAAACTTAACCTTTAATAAATCGTTAAAACCAAGGTCTAGAAAGCAACATTAAAATTAAGGTTAGGTATAGGAGACTGATTGACATGGCAACACCGGGTTCAAGGGGAAATGTGCAAAAATGCACTTGAATCAATACCAAGTTACGGTTGGAGCGCAACTGGTAATAACTTAGCACATCGGCCAAGCAACATCTGTCTAGTACAACCAAAGCTGCCCCACACCAAACCAACCCCTTCACCCACTTGAGGATCCCTCCCTTCTGGTATGAGGTTAGAGGAGTGAGAACCAGGGTAACAACAGCCCTGAAGTCCTGAAGCACTAAAGTGCATTTGAAGTTCAAATGTACCAAACGTACAAGTATCAAAAAGTATCAGACCCACGGATCATTCAATTGTCCAACCCCTTCACCCACAGAGGTCCCCTCCCGATCCGATCACCCATTCACCCAATTCTATGTCCCTATCAGACGCCTGCCTAACCAGAAGCTAAAATGCGCATCTGTGTTTGATGGGCGGTGCTCCCCAATCATTTACTCTTTGACTTTTACAATTATATATAACGCACGGGGACCATTGTAAGCAATTTTCCAATATTCATTCATTCCACATTATCAATAGTTTAAAAGTTATTTGTAGGTATAATTGCTACTGAAAGCAGCATTTGTTTATCCCTTTCTGTAGCAGAAGTTCCTCTCCAGGTCTGTTAATGGGTTGAGTTCTGCTACGTTAGCAGAAATGCAGAGAATATAAGCAGGCAATTTGCATTTTTAAATAACTGGTGAAATGTATATTGGGAAGTTCCTTAGAATGACAGTTCTTTCATTATGAGGATAAATTGTTTTTAGGTAGAAATCCCCTTTGCATTGCTGTAATGATGGCCATTGTAGCCCTGGATGTTTTTAGGTTTTAAGAACTATGAGGCTGAATACATGTGTAAAACACATATAGAACAATATAGTAACTGCACGTCTAGGGGGTCTACGGATAAAATGCATTCCCCTCCCTCTTGGCAAGGGACATCAAAGATATATGCAAGGTTTTGTTGCTCTTTAAATCCTAACCATACAGTGTCGGACTGGGATACCAGGGGCCCACCAAAAAACTTTGGACCATGGGCCCACTATCCAAACTATTATTCCTCTTTTCCTCAATTAACCTCTTTATTCTCCTAGTCTTTTATGTCGACTTACTATACTCCATTCTTCCATTATTAACCCTATTTTTTCCCATAAAGAAATAGGTAATGACCATGAAATAGGCCAAATGGTTAGTAGCAAGAGGCCCACTGACACCTGGGCCCACCGGGAGTTTTCCTGGTATCCAGGTGGGCCAGTCCGACACTATAACCATCTCTATCATTACAGCAGTGAATTTAATACAGAATAAGAGAGAACGGCAGTATTCATAATTCCCAGTGGCCCCTATTTATGTTGGACACGACAGTCTTGATTTACAGCCCTCAAAAAAGGAAAGGTTTACCTACAGTTGGGTGGTGTTTTAGGGATATCCTAGGTTTGAGAACATGGCGGATCAGTGATATGTCTTAAATGTCCCTGGAGATATCAGTCCCACAGATAAAACCCCTATTCTCTCCTTAAAAAACAGCACAAAACATAGCTTTTGCAAGGCTGGTGCATACTTAGATGTAATTCAGTCAGAATGAATTGACTCTATACCATATGTTGAGAATGACTGTAAGCTCAGGTAACTGACAGCAGTCTGTGGCATATGCTGTGAATCCACAAAAAATAGGAATCAATTTGGGGCATTTTGTAGATATAGCTCTTAAATACTAAAGCATGGCCTTCATGGCTGGTATGTTTCAAGAAAAAGGAACATATTTTCTTGCATTGTGAGCTGTGCCATCTACTTTAGTGAGTTCTCCCATGAATCACCTGTTGAATCCTATGTGCACAGCCAGGCCAACACAGAAGCTCCCAAAGCAACGATCAGATAATAACAGGTGTCTATGCTGGCTGGCGGGAGACAACCACATTAACAGACCAATGTGCACACTGACAGAACTGGAGTCCACCTGTCCATGTGCACAAGCAGCCATTTTGTGACTGAAATCTGCTTGGTGACAATGAACACACAATTTGTGAGGAGGGGGGCTGAATCAGAGTAAACATGATGTATGCAGTGTGCCATTACTCTTTGACAAGCTTTAGTGTTAATAAGACATACTTATTAACCAAGCTCTCTATGTTTCAGCCAGTACAGGGAAAGGCATGCGTGCAAATCTAACAAACAAAAAGCACATTAGCAGTCAGTGCTGGATGCAGGAGAGATATACAGCAAGCTGAGTGCAGACAAAGAATGTGGGAGTTACCACTGTGCAGCCAGAAGCCTTTACAGTGATATGGAATCAGCAGGGGGAGTTACGTGGCCATATTGTATAACACTCTGTACTGACAGTCAGCCATGACAAGGCTTTCTTGTCTTATGCAGAACTCAAGGCTGAGAAGGAACATCCAGGCTTTAGCCATGATAAACTCTGCTTCCAGGTCCAGGCATTGCGTTCTGCCCCTGGTCAGGGGAAGGGGCTGTTGGCTGCTACAGTCAGTCAGGGGGGTGAGTGTGAGCCAAGGGAGGGAAGGGGCTGCATTTGGAGCAGTAGAAGAGGAAAAGAAAATGAAAACATTTGAAGACTTGCCTGGCCCTTCGCTTCTCACCAATATATACTGGGTGTTCCTAAGAGGGTACATGCTCTACACTCACGAGTTACAGGTAGGTGTTAAACCCTTTTAGACTAATATACAAACACAAAATAGATAAGCCCTCTGTTCTATTTGTATCCCTGCCTTCCTGTTTGCAGGAAACAGAAACTTCTGCATTTCTCCTGCTTCCATTTCCTTTTATACTTAGCAAGATCTCCCATGGAATATTTCGGGACTTCTTTGTTCTGTCACACTTTGAATGACCATTTCCCCATCCCACAAGGCTTAAAATTGCTTGGTTGACAAAATGCTTGAAACCACCTGTCTGCCATTATCCGGAGGGTCTATTTGAACTATAAATCCCAGAATGAACTATAGAACTATAAATCCCAGAATGCTCTGCAAGTTGCAGGTATTTAGAAACTGGATATTTGATGTAAGAGTGTTAGTATGCAATGAAATAAGCCATGCTATGAGGTACCCATGTAAACACAAAAAAACCCCTCTGCACTGTATTAATCACATTAAGAGATTTTGTCTATAAAGCTACAATGATATTGCTTGCCCCTTATTTGAGATATTACTTTGTTGACATCAATGGAGTGACCCTGGGCAAATACCAATAAAAGCTTGCTATTTGCTGATAATACTCTCATTACTAAACTGTTAACCACGTTTCCCAACGTAACACAAACTTTGGTTTGTGCAGGGCCAGTACTGGTATCCAGAAAAGGGGCAACACTAACCCCCATCTTTGTCTGTGTCTGAGGTCATTTTATCCTTTAGCACTTTTCCAAATGAATTCAGGTGCAGGATATGGGAGGTGGCAGTCTGGTCTATTTCTAGGGTTGACACAGAGATGGGGTTAAATCCAGTTCTAAACAATATATCTGCTACTGTATGTCCTGTCAGTTTCAGTAACTGGCATTGTTGTCCATGTGTGGGTAGTGGTGCAGGCAGGCATTTACTGTAATTACACTGTTTAGTAAAATTTAGAGCTATGGTCCTGACATGGTGGTGGTGTTTTGTCTTCTGTCCTGCCATTGAGCTGCTTCTTCCTCACAGGTGTAACAATTACCTGCTGTGCACTTCCTGCTCCTCCATTACTTCTTCCTACTCTCTGCCCTGCCCACTTCTCATTCACCTGAACTGCAGGCAAGTTCCTCAGTCAGTGACAAGTGCAATTAGAGCATCATATTTCCCTCATGGGCCCCCTTTAGGTCCCCCCTCCCCAGCCACAAATCCCTATTTGACCCCCCCCCCACCAGAGCGTACCTGTGCACGTCATTTCTTTGATCAGGCGGGGGGTGGAGGTCAGAAGCATAGGCTGTGTGGGTCTGGGCCTGCGGGGCCCATGTGGGCTGGAGCATCAAGGCCCTCACCTCACCCCCACGGGCCTCCCTCCCTCTGCATCTCCTCCCGCCAACGCGTCTGGTGGGGGAGTGGAGGTCAGGGTCTGTGTAGAGCGGGTCTGGGCTGGTGATGTCCATTGGGTTTTTTCCCGGTGTTCCGCTGGCCCAGTCCAACCCTGGTCTGGTGCCTTCCAGACATTGGTAACTGATCTGCCTTTAGGCATTCTACTTATAATCCCCACACTAAAGTTATGACAGATTAGGGCTTAACTCCACGGGAGGCTTTGTAGGATGGCGTTGGAACGACAAAACACATCGCTTACAGATGCATGGGTCAAAATATAATGGGACTGAGACAAAAATCTGACGCCATCCGACGTGACACGACTGTCGGATGGGAACGCTGCATCTCCATCCGACAAGATAAAATCTGAAATCTGGTGTCTGACTTTTTCTCTCATTGAAATGATGATGGGGAACTTTCCTATTCTGGGGGGGTCCTAAAGTACAAGCAGGGTAGAAATTACTATAGACGCTCATATCAATCTGTGCCTAGGGTGACACTTTTACCTAAATCTAGCGGCAGAGCTGACGGGGTACGCATTTCACTGTCCTGCAATTGTGGCAGTGCCACCAGGCTGAGGTATGGTGCCTAAGGCAGCCCTGGGTACAAGATAGTGGTAGGCCCTAGTGCTCTGGATGCAGATGGGACTAAGCAACATGCCTCCCCTTATTTTGTGCCACCCTAGATAGTAGGGTTAGTATGTGTAGGAGAGAGGTGGCAGTACTACTGTTTACTGTAAGAAATAAGATGGTAATCTGCCCACTGATTTTTCTATTAAGACTATTTATAAAAAGAAGTATGGACCCATGTGGAAATCTACTCTGGGACGCTACAATACAGTGAATATTGCTGACGTCGACATCTTGGAAACGTTACTAAGGCAGGAGGGAAAGTACCCTATGAGGAGTGACATGGAGATCTGGAAAGAGCATAGACGCCAAAGAGACCTCTCCCTGGGCCCTTTCACAGAGTGAGTCTGCAGTAATTTATAGTTTTATTTGTTTATTAGTTTATTAGTTTATCCATAAACCAGTACTGGGTATCAAAAACACAATCTCCTTAGTTGGTAAGGGTTCTAGAGGACCCACACTGTAATCAGATGCAGCTCTGATACATGTTGTAAGCAGCAATTCTGCCCTACTTTGTGGCGGAGATTCTAGCTATCTTTATAACAAAGCATTCTGTCACAATGGGACAGATACTATCTGCTATCAATGGTACGCAACAGTCCTACGCTGCTTTATGGCTGAGATTCTAGCTATCTTTATAACAGAGCAATCCTCTCTGATCCCCTATGGTAAGCAGCAGTCCTGCCCTGCTTTATGGCTGAGATTCTATTTATCTTTATAACAAAGCAATCTATCACAATGGGACAGATGCTCTTTGATCCCCATTGTAAGCAGCAGTCCTGCCCTGCTTTAGGCTAAGGCCACACTAGGCGATAGTGCCGCGATTTGACTCGCGGCGACTTTTCACCGCGACTTTTAAGCCGCAATCGCTGGGGAAACTTTTGCGCTGGCGTCTATGGGGAATCGCGAAAAATCGCCAGCGTAAAAACACACGCGGCAATCTTTTCTCTACTGTCGCTCGAAATTGCCTCGCTAGGCGATTTCGAGCGACAATAGAAAAAAGATCGCCGCGTGTGTTTTTACGCTGGCGATTTTTCGCGATTCCCCATAGACGCCAGCGCAAAAGTTTCCCCAGCGATTGCGGCTTAAAAGTCGCGGCGAAAAGTCGCCGCGAGTCAAATCGCGGCGCTATCGCCTAGTGTGGCCTTAGCCTTATGGCTGAGATATTAAGGAATGTGCTTTTGTGCTAGTGCTGTATGCTACATGCCAATATTTTAATAATATTAAGGTGGCCATACACGGACAGATAAAGCTGCCGATATCAGTCGTTTGGACCGATTTGACAGCTTATCTGCCCGTGTATGGGGGCTTCCGACAGGTCTTCCCAATCGATATCTGGCCACGATATCGATTGGGAAGGTTTGATTTTTAACCGACCATCCCGTCAGAGCCCCTTGGCGCATCGTAATTCGATCGTTCGGCCATACAGCCAAACGTTCGAATTACCCCCGATATAGCCATGCTGTTTAGTGGCATATCGGGGAAAGATCCGCTCGTTTGGCGATGTCGCCAAACGAGCGGATCTTTGAGGCTATGGCCACCTTTAGAGGGAAAGAAGTGAGACATGGTAAAATTAAACAATACAAAATTAAGGGCAATATGAGAATGGGTAATGGGACAGAATATAATAATGGCTGACTCAAGAGATCAGGAGAGATACAAATTGTCAAAATTTGTATTGCTGAAATATGAGAGCCTTATCATTTCCACTGAATTGTTGGTTATAGTTCTTATGTGAGGCAGTAAAGCGCGTGTCCCTTTTCTCCCACCAGGGAAGGCCATAAATGGCACACTCTTCGCTCAGTGCTTAACAAGAGGATGCTGAAGCCAGCAGAGGCTGTGCTCTACACAGGGGTGGTAAATGAGGTGGTGACTGACTTTTTGGTCAGACTAGATGAGATGCGATCAGAAACGCCATCTGGTGACATGGTGAATGACATTCCAAATGCGCTGTACAGATTTGCCTTTGAAGGTATTGGGCAACCTCTACTAGACACCTTATAATTGTGCTAGCGTTGTCCTGTTTTTTTCATTGCACAGAAACTCTGTTTCTGCTGAAGGTCTGTCATCCCCTGCTACCTGTTCCTTTACCTAAGATCTCCTTTCTGCCTTCTGCAGAAATCTTAATTTCTGTTGGAAGTCTCCTCATGGCCTTAGCCTCATGTACCTTGACTTCCCCAGTCACACGCACTTTACTGGAGGCCAAATGCCTTTCCCAGTCACTTGCACCTCTACAGGAACCCAGCTCTAGCCATCTGCCTTCCCCAGTCACCTGTACCACCACATGAACCCAGCTCTGGCCATCTGCCTTCCCTAGTCACCTGTACCACCACATGAACCCAGCTCTAGCCATCTGACTTCCCTAGTCACCTGTACCATCACATGAACCCAGCTCTAGCCATCTGACTTCCCTAGTCCCCTGTACCACCACATGAACCTAGCTCTAGCCATCTGATATCCTTAGTCACCTGTACCACCACATGAACACAACTCTAGCCTTCTGATTTACCTAGTCACCTGTACCACCACATGAACCCAGCTGTAGCTATCTGACATCCCTAGTCACCTGTACCACCACACGAACACAGCTCTATCCTTCTGACTTCCCTAGTCACCTGCACCTCTAAAGGAACCCAGCTGTAGCCTTCTGCCTTTCCTAGTCACCTGTACCACCACATGAACCCAGCTCTAGCCATCTGACTTCCCTAGACACCATCAATTATATGGGCAGATCTGAGCTTTTCACATGACTATACACAAGTATATGATATGTAATTTTTCCTTCTAAGGCATCTCCTACATCCTGTTTGAGACCCGGATTGGCTGTTTGGAGAAGCAAATACCAAAGGAGACTCAGAGGTTCATAGACTCTATCGGAGCTATGTTAAAGAACTCTATCTTTGTGACTGTTTTTCCACCGTGGACCAATAATTTACTTCCATACTATAAACGTTATATGGATAGCTGGGACAATATATTTGCATTTGGTAAGATTTTACTGCATGAAACAAAAAAATGTGCTTTATGTTACTAATATACCATTTAGTGGTTGGCACATATCATTTGACTTATCATATTCCCAGGGAATAAGCTGATTAATGAGAAGACGAAGAAGATTGAGGCTCGACTTGAGAGGGGCGAGGAGGTGCAGGGAGAATACCTGACCTATCTGATCTCCAGTGGCAAACTGACTGATAAGGAAATTTATGGCAGTGTGGCAGAGCTGCTGTTAGCTGGGGTTGATACAGTAAGTAATTTAACAGAAAATAAATAAATGCATAAATATATATATATATTCTACTCTCTCTTCATTATCTGTAAGACAATAGCAGCACAGTTCCCAGGTGGTTATACTTGAACCTCCAGATGCTGCTGAATGGCTGTCAGTAGTGTTCTGAGAGTTGTAGTTTAAAGTCTAAAGTTTGTACATTCTCCTTATAGACAATGGCTTATTGGAGTGAATGTTCTCCCTTTCACAGACATCCAACACGCTATCCTGGGCATTGTACCACTTGGCTAGACAGCCAGAGATTCAGAACTCCCTGTACCAAGAGGTGATTGGACTGGTTCCAGGTCAAAATATTCCCACTTCTGAGGATATCTCCGGAATGCCCCTACTACGGGCTGTGATAAAAGAAACACTACGGTAGGACTCGTGCCCTAAACTGCACAGGAACCTGGAAACTGGCCAGGGAAAGTAGTGAAACTTTGATTCATTCTAAGTACAAATCCAAAGAAAATATTTAGGGTTGGCCTGCAAATGTTTCACCAATGCTTAAGTAATTTAGCATTTTTTAAATTATAAGCAAATAGCTATATATCGATCATGTTTATTAAACATGACTTGAGTAACTGTTATTAAATATTGCTATTCCCTCCACTGCTTGTCCTGTCTACATAAACCAGTGACACAATGTGGCAGTTGTCGGTTCTTCTCCTGAGCATGCATACATTATTACAGAGAAAAAGGAAATCATTTATTTGATTAAAATGGAGTCTATAATGATATATGGCCATCCCATTATTCGGAGCTTTCTGAATAATGGGTTTCTGGATATCGGATACCATACCTGTACTATATGTGATATTTGTTTGGGTTAAATCGGGTCTTTTCTCAACTGTCACCTGGTGGAACAATGGATGTTCCGTTAGAAATGGGTTACTAGGTTTAGATGCTCTATTGAATTCACAGAACCCTTGTAATTTGTTTTCTGTAGATTATACCCTGTTGTACCTACCAATGCCAGAGTGGCTGTAGAGAAGAGCATCACCATTGGAGATTATTACTTCCCAAAAGATGTAAGTAGTAGAATTTAAAGGTATCTAAAAACGGCTCACCCGCTATTTTGTTGCTGGACTACAAACCCAAGTTTACCATGGGTTAGAGTTTACCATGGTTTTATTTATAAGGCAATATTGCTCTTAAAAGAAGGCAAGGCCTATTACTGGTGGAGGGGGTGCTAAAATGTTAGGCAACCCCCAGCAAATATAATTGCTTACCTGAGACCCTGGGCTGGTGCTCCTGTTCACTGAAAACTGCACCAGATACTGCAAGAGCTTTTCACTCTACTGAAGATGGTGCTCCTACTTTAGTACCCAGACTGGTGCAGTTTTAACTAAACATGAACATGGACACAGTGTCTCGGGTAAGCAATTATAATTGATTGGATGTGCCAAACATTTTGGCATCCCCAGAGATAGTGTTCTTGCTTTACTTTTCCTAAGCTCTACATGGCTATCTATCTACAGCTCTACATGGCTATCTATCTACATCGGACCCAATAAAATGCACAAGAATCCTCCAATGATAAACCCTCCTGAACTTAAGAAGTCAGAAGGAAATGTGGCTTGGCACAGCCTCCCAAACTAAGCCATGATTTCCCATAGGTTTCTCAAAATCCTTTTCATATAGATATGGTTATATAATGTTAGAAACCCATAAGTGCCCTCTGATTCTTTGCTTATTTGGTACTGGAATAGACCAATATTGTCATTACACACCAATCACAGGTCTTTGTATCCGGTTCGTTTCAGAAGGCACACATTTAATCTTTTTAAAAGAACAGTTTTGTGTAAAAATAAAAATTGGGTTAATAGATAGTATGTGCAAAATAAAAAATGTTTCTAATATAGTTAGTTAACCAAAAATGTAATGTATAAAGGCTCAAGTGACTGGATGTCTAACATAATAGCCAGAACACTACTTCCTACTACTTTGCAGCTCTCTAACTCTGAGTAAAGGTGGCCATACACGGGCCGATAAAAGCTGCCGACAGACCGTGTCGGCAGCTTATTGGCCCGTGTATGGAGCCCCGCGACGGGCTTCACCGATCGAGATCTGGCCGAAAGTCGGCCAGATCTCGATCGGATGGGACAGAAAATCCCGTCGGATCGCGGCCGCATCTATTCGTTGATGCGGTCCCGCGATCCGACCGCCCGTTTGGGCATCGTTAGGATCCGATCGTTGGGCCCTAGGGCCCACGATCGGATCAGCCCGATATTGCCCACCTCAAGGTGGGCATATCGGAGGGAGATCCGCTCGTTTGGCGACATCGCCAAACGAGCGGATCTCTCCATGTATGGCCACCTTTAGTCAGCGACTTTAGGGGGGGGGGCCACATGGGACTTATCTGTTAAGTGAGTTTTCAATTGATCCTTGGCATTCAGCTCAGATTCAAAAGCAAACAGTTATGACCCATGTGCCCCCCCTCAAGTCATTGATTGTTTACTGCCTGGTAACCAATCAGTGTATACCAAGAGAGCCGCAAAGCAGGTTATTATATTTAATTGGTGGATGTTTTTTGAAGGTCAGATTACTGGAGCTGGTAGGGTAGAAAAAGACACATTATCGCTATGATTAGTGTAAATCAGTTTAATGGAGCAAAATTCCATGTCCCCTTTAACTGCATCAGAGGTATATACCTCATTATTATATTTTATGTAGTTATGTAGAGCTTTACAATAATGTTATGACATGTTATAAAATAAACTAACTAAACAAGGGTTACTAAATATATGTGGAAGATTGAAGGAGCCCTACACACAAGAGCTTGCAATCAAAATCCCTGCCATATAGTCTTAGCCATGTGGGATCCCCTCATTCTTTGTTTAAGGTTTCTCCAGCTGCTCTGCCAAACAGAGCCTCCTGTAGGCTGCCAGTCCACTTGTGGACTAACAAATAGCGAATTACAGCCCTTATTTGGCATCCCCAAGGAACTTTTTTTCATGCTTGTCTTGCTCCCCAACTATTTTTAGACTTGAATGAGTAAAAAAAAGGTTGGGGACTCCTGCTTTCACCCCTGCCTAACCCTCCATAGATCTGTCCATCTGCGCCCCCTAGTTCTCTAAAGTAATTTACCAAAAACTTTATTACAGATGCAAGATAACTGACCAGTGAGAATGCAGCTTTCCAGCACTGACAGCCATCTTGCTGTTATCTCAAATTTAAAGGTTAACTTGTAATTTTGGTTTCATGCTATTACAAATTTCAGTCATCAGGATGGAGGACATATTGCTGTTATAGAAAAACTACAGGACTCGTTAATAAACACTGGGCAAATTTGCATATGGTCAATAACCCTTAGCAACCTTCATTATTAGCTTTTTCAGTTGCATGCAGAACAATAAAAGCACACAAACCTCATGGATTTCACGAGTTACTGCCAAAGTGTAAAATGTTTATAAATGGTCCAGCCTCAGCTGGAACAATGAACATGGATTCAGACTTAAGGGAAGGACACACTGGACGATTTGTCACCAACGTTTTATAAAAGTAAATCGCGGCGACAAGACGATCGTCTTTTTTGAACAGACGATTCACAGCGACTATTGGCACAGAGCGATTTGTATCCCATTACTCTGTGCGGTACGTGCTCCACCCAAACCGGAAACGGTTTGTGCTTCCCGCTGTAACCTGGCGTCTTTACGTGCTTGCGTCATTGTGTTCGCATTGTAATTTGAATACAATTGCTGCTACTTATCTGTATGTGTGTGTGTGTCTAGGAGATCTCAGTGCTTTTCTAAGTACATGCTATTTCTGATAAATCGCTTGGAAAAGGGTCTCAGTGCGTTTTGGGGCTACAGGCGATTCACAAACGCGCTGTGGGCACAGGAGCTGGCGTCTTTCATTTGGTTTTGTTCAGAGACAAAACGAGCGATATGTCGCCGCGATTTGCTTTTTAAAAACGTTGGCGACAAATCCTCCAGTGTGTCCTTACCCTAAAGGGGTGGTTCACCTTCAAACAACTAGTTGTTTTCAGATAGATCACCAGAAAAAATGACTTTTTCCACTGACTTTCTATTTTCTATGTGTGACCGTTTTTTTCTAAAATTGAAGCGTCAAGTGTCTTTTTTCACCTTCTGAAGCAGCCCTGGGAGGGGTGGGGTCGCCGACCCTGTAAACTGTTCTATAAATGGATACATTTCATATTTTTGTCCCTGCCGAGCAGAATCTCGTGGGTTTCATTACGGGCAGCTGTTAGAACTGATACAATAGTTCAGAGTCTGCACCTGAATTACTGAGCTGCCAATCTCAAACACCACAGACAGGGACATTCAACTTTAAACTTAGATTTTGGAAAAACAGTAAAAAAAAATAAATAGTGGAAAGTAATTGGAAAAGGTCTTTATTTCTGGGGAACAATCTAAAAACAACTGAATTGAAAAAAGTGTTTGGAAGGTGAACAAAATGAAATAAGAAAGTAAAAATCTATGTTGGAAATTAAAGGCAGTTCAGAGGCTTATAATCAGATTAACCTAAATTCAATTTGAGAATAAGATTAGTTTCCTAAAAATCCATTCCACACTCTTTTTCTATGTTAATTAGAAAACAACAATAACATCTTATATCCAAATTCTATTGCAGACACTCTTTGCTTTGATGCATTATGATATATCACGGGATGAGAACAATTTTCCAGAACCAGATAAATTCATCCCTCAGCGCTGGTTCCGAGAGAGTCGAGTGAAGAACAACCCTTTCAGTTCTATTCCCTTTGGATATGGGGTTAGAGCCTGCGTTGGACGCCGTATTGCTGAGCTGGAAATGCACATGTGCCTGTCCCGGGTAAGTTTGGCAGAGGTCAGACCCCCAAATGATTACTAAAACATTACAGGAATCTATCATGCTTGGTCTTTTCTATATCAACTTCCTGCTAATACAGGAAGCTTCATGTTTACTGATGGAGGCCCTGCACACTTAAACAATATGGCTACTGCACTCTGCGGTATATTGATAAATCACTGTAACTTAACCTAATACAGAGCACAGTGTGCCTTTGCCTCGTGGTCCTTTATTAGAGTGGCAAGCATTATCTTTCCATTTTGTCTTCCTCAGATAATAAAAATGTATGAGGTGAGACCAGACCCTAGCGGAGCAGAAATAAAATCAATGGCAAGGATTGTACTGACACCAAACAAACCGATAAACCTTCAGTTCCTGCCGAGGAACCCATGACGTCAGCATGATCATGGTACACTTGTCTAGCTATCTAGACTCTGCTTCATGATGTCAGTCTCCTCTGACCTGTCTTTGAAGTTATCGTGAAAGGATTTTAAAATCAACTTTATCTTTAGACAAAATCTTAACTTTGATTTTACCATGGCTGGACTAGCCAGAGTACCCGATTATCCCCTCCCAGCCAAGGACAATTTTTATTAGCCTTTTCTTATTTCCACCATAGGTCTATACAAATTTAGCACTGTCTTCATATAATTGTTGTGAAAGTGGTGAATGTGTATGCCACCTACACATTGCAAATCACACTTGGGTCAAAATTTATATATGATATATATATATATATAATTACATATAGCACTTGATTTAACCTGGTGATTTTTATTTATAAGGAGCCTTACTGCTTTCACTGATACCATGTGAAAATGAAAAATATAACACATAGCTTCTATGAGGCATTCTTCTATCTAGTTTTGTATATAACATGCTTTTACCTACTTGCACCGTGCACATACCTGAGTGCATGGACAGCAACTCCGTATCTAACCCCTGCCTTAATCTCGTAGTGCAAATCTCTCTGAATGTGCCCCCCTCCCCCATTGTTTCCTTGTAAGATGCCTAATTTTTACTTCCAGGAAAAGAACAAATACACATGATAATATTGTTTTACTACCTCAGTTGTTCGAATATTAAAAAAAAACCCAAATATATTCATTTATCTTCCTGTATATGATTCTGCAATAAAATAATTGTTTTATGACATGCTGTGTGTGTGTGTGTATATATAGATAGATATAGATAGAGATATATATATATATATATATATATATATATATATATATATATATATATATATATATATATATATATATATATATATATATATATATATATATATATATATATATATAGATATATATCTCTGGCAACTACAGCGTATGTGTGTATATATGTATATATGTGTGTGTGTATATATATATTAGTGATGTACGGGCCGACCCAAGGCCCGCGGGACCCACAAGTTTACCCGCAGGTCGGGCGGATTCGGGCCGACCCCTGGACAAAATGTGCGGGTCACGGGCGGGTCGAGCTCTTCTCCTGAAAGCTTCCGGCGCCGGAATTTATAGACTTCCGCCTCACCCCTTTGTGATGTCACTGCGGGGCGGGCGTGATATTGGTAGGGAGCGGGCAGGTTAGGATCGGGTCGAGAAATTCTCGAACTCGCCCATCAATAATATATATATATTTACTATAAAAAACACTGAGGAGCCCACTAAGGAGTCTCATTAAAGGGAGTATTAAAGCCTTAGAAAAATAAGTGTGTATTTGTACATTTATTTTTAATAGGGAAGCTGTTTAAAGTAAATTTCTGACATCCCCCATAATATGGTTACCTATTTTCCAAAAAAAAACAATTAAAATAAGTTGCATACTGGTCTTTACATTTTTGGGTTGCAAAGCCGATTCCGCCATTTACTTTAGGTCTCTTGAAAAAAAGGTTAAGAAATAATAAAATACAGGAAATTCCCATTTGTTCCTATGACTTATTCCAGAGAAAAAAAACAAAACTCCTCTTCACATGAATCATCTTTAATAAAGTCAATGCAAATCAAAATATGTTAGGAACAAACCCACCACAGTTTACCAATTTAATGAAGAGGAAACAAAACACTTTCCTTCTGGAAGACAAACAATAAACAATGAGAGTTCACTGTACAACTCACCAGCCAGTGTCTAACGATTTTACCGTTCAGTGAAAACATCTCTGGCCCTTTCTATCCATTCTGCCTTCCACTTTTTGAACACAAATTTATATTTACATCACATACACGCATAAACCTGCTCAGAGGTCCTGCATCACAAACCACATTCTTATTATTATTAACTTAGGCACTTTGATACAAAAAAAAGAAAAGGAAGAGATAAATTGCTGGTTCACAAAATAAGAAAGGACTGAATTGGCGACAGAGGAAAGGAACATTTTGCACCAATTATTTGCTGCCAAATCTGCATTAGCCAATAAGAAATATCTGATCCCTGCTGGACTAACATTTTTAGAATCAGCAGGCACAAAAAAAACAACAACAAAAAATGTGTTTCTAAAGATATCAGTTTGTTAGAAACAAACTTCTGTTGAATGGCTGTGTAAGGAGGATGCACACTGGCTAATGTCCATTGGAGGTAAAGGATTGTTGCTTTGACCTGAAACAAAAGGGAATTAAAGAAAATTAGAGAAGTTTTAGAAGATTTGAATTAGTTATTAAATTAGTTTTAAATCTTAATTTTATTGGCGTACATAAAAGAATGAAATATATAACCAATATGTAAACCTATGTAAAAGAAACAAGTCAATCTACATGTTCTTGTGTCATCTCTTAAATGGCAACTACAAAGAAGTCTATATGGAATTTGTTTTGGGTTTCTGTACCAGTCCAAGTCTACCACAGCCTTTTATCAGTGAAGATGTGTGCCCCTGAAATGGCCCCCTAAAACTCCTCATCTGAAGCGCATCACGCATCACATACTGCGGTCAGTTACTTAGGAACAGGGACGGAGGCAGAATATATATATATATATATATATATATATATATATATATATATATATATATATATATATATATATATATATATATATATATATATATATATATATATATATATATATATACACATATACACATACACACACACACACATATATATACACACATACGCTGTAGTTGCCAGAGAAGGGTAACTAAGCTGGTAAAAGGTATGAAAAATCTGAGCAAGTTGGGGTTGTTCATGCTGGAGAAGCACCACTCAAAAGGATACTGTGATAACTATGTATAAATATATAAGGGGATCGTACAATAACCTCTCTAATGTTTATTTATCAGTAGGTCCTTCCAGCTGATAAGAGAGCATCCATTCTGGTTAGAAGAAAGGAGGTTCCATCTAAATATTTGGTTTTTTTTTTACAGTGAGAGCTGTGGAGTTCTCCCTCTGAATTAGATGTATTACCAGATACATTAGATAGCTTTAAAAAGGGGTTGGATGGCTTTTTAGCAAATGAGGGAATACAGGGTTATGGAAGATAGATCATAGTATGAGTTGATCCAGGGACTGGTCCGATTGCCAAGAAAGATTGTTTCCCCCTCTTAGGCAAATTGGTGTGGCTTCAAATGGGGATCTTCTGGATCAACTAGTAGTTAGGCAGGTTTTATATAGACTTAAAAGGTTGAACATGATGGGCTTGTCTTTTTTCCAACCTAACTAACTATGTTACTATGTAGAACCAGGGAAAGTAGTTACTCTAGAACACCAGGAGTTTCGTCTGCCACCTGTCATTGCTTCTAATACTAGTATATGTAAAGCACCCTTCTTGTCCTCTTATTATGACTCTGTCTGCATGAAACAATGAATATTCCATTCAACTGTGACTATAAACCAGTTTTAGTTACAGGGCAATTATTATACAATATGATAATGAACATACTAGATGATATGGAGTTTGCCCACATACTTGGAAGGCCAAATTGTACTCATATTTATGCAGAGTACTGCCCACCTTTATTGTGAGATACTGTAAGAATTAAGTTGGTCTGCTTTAATGCCTAAATGTCTTGATTTGTGTTTTATTTTAAGACTTATTTTAACTTTTAAATTAGTAATATTCATAATGATTGCCATCCGAATTTCACTTACCTTTCTAAGAAAGATGCATGCAACATAATATCAAACACTGCTCTCATTTACTGTCTTGAGATGAATTCAGATAAAGTTCTAAATACCCATGCTCTGCAGAAATAAAGAGTAATAAGGTCAATTGTCTGGACAATAAATGTTCAGCCATTTTTTTGTGGAAAACACAACAGATCTCTGTATTTGCATATATATATATATGCATATATATATATATATATATTTGCAGAGTACAGTATTCTTCATTGCTAGAAGTCTGCAGAACTCATACCTTCTTAATGGGGAACTGTAATTGCTGTAAAAATGTGCCCAATCTGCAGTGAATGCTTGTTCTTTTATTTTCTTTTAGTGTTTTTATGTAGGGTTCCAGAAGTGCGGAAATCACCAATAAGACTCTCTGGCAAAAATTTGTTATAACTTCATTTTATGGATGCTTGGCTTTAACATGATGTTATGCATTGGAGTCTGAAGACTCTCTGGCAAAAATGTGTTATAACTTCATTTTATGGATGCTTGGCTTTAACATGATGTTATGCATTGGAGTCTGAAGCAATTTAGTAATAATTACACCAAAGCAAAAAAAAAATGTAAAATGTGTCCCTTAAACTGAAGTAGGTTAAAGTGGGTATACATACGAGAATGGCATCTGTTTTTGGCCATGGCACCTACAGCATCATCATGAGTCAAAAATCTCACAACAGCTTCGCCAGTAGCACCACCAGCATCTGCACTGTACTCAATGCTGATCTTCAAAGGCATTATTGGATGGAAGAACTAAGAACAATGGCACAAAGGCATCAGGTTAACAATAAATTACATTATCTGCAGAAACATTAGGAAACAGATATACAAAAATAACAGAGTAAAACAGATATGCTTGTTAGTTGGCAAACATAGGTTGGGCGCAGTAAACATACATTTGCAATATCCTGCCCTGAAGCATGGAACGGGAGGCCTCGAATATGGATATCGTGAACTGGAGACATAACTGTGAAGTCATGAACATCCACAGACTTAGCGGACATCTCCTTGACATAATCTGCAAATGAGAAAAAGTGTAAGTCCATGTACATCTTGAATATCTACAGCAGGCAGTGGCATAATGAGTTATTATTGGCCTGGCATTCCTAAACGTTGGGAAGAAGCCATTTTTCATAAACACCAAAACCTACTGTTAGGCCCCGCAGCAGATACAAAGTCTGCTTACTCTCTTATAAAACACATAAAGGGCTTCTGCTGAGTCACATGACAGGACCTTTTTAAATGTTTTTTTTTTTTTACATAATATTGCACAAGGTTTTTCAGGCCAAATGTACACACTTTTTTCTGATGAAGCACTTTAATTGTTGCCAACATTCCAAAAGTTTTGCTTATGTCTGATAAAAATATATCATTTTTGGGGTTCAGATCATTCTACTAATCAGCTCATAGGCTAATGTCAGGATGGGATTTAGATATAGACTTAACCATATTTCCAACTATAGCCAGATCCTAAAGTGTTCAAGTTTATCAATAACATCAATATGTCATCTTTACTATCGAAAGGAAGGTCTTCAAAACAAATGGACCAACAACATTTATTTACCATTTATGTGACCATTCTCAGGGATGTCAGATAGCAAGTCTTTACTAGTATTATTTATGCAGTTGTCTGGATCATAAAGGTCTTTTATGCCGGGTGCAAATGTTACTCCTTTCCTTCTTCTAAAGGGGAAACGTGCAGTCTGAATTTCATTCCTCCTGCTTGGAAATATCTCAATGTACCTGGTAAGAAGAAAGCAGGAGAAAGAAAAACATTTAACACAAAGTATGTTGAATGTTAAGCATACATGAAGGACATTCCCAGGGTAACTTGAAGTGCATTGCAATTAATATATACAAAAGTTGATTTTAGATACAATTGATCACCCTGAAAAGGTAAAATACAAAGGGATAAGAGCAAAAATAAATCACGAAGGAAAAAAGGTCACTACAACCTGGTTTAAAATTAATCCTGTTGAGCACAAGTTATCGCTGCTTGGCAGTTGAATTGTATTGATCTTTCAGAGAAAATCATGGCAAACATATTTCTCAGAATCACTAGCAGTTTCCTCACTGCCGTTACTGCAGTTTTATGTACCTGCTGCCTATTTCCTGCTTGTGTTTGAGGAGTGCCTGGTCTGCATGTTCTTGTGATAGAAACTGTACAAATGCTTCCCCAGATTTTCGCCCTCGTTGGTCCAAGACAAATGTTATCCCCTCATCTGGTATGTCCAAACCTATAATAGCAGACAATTAAATAATTCTATTAGGTCATTTAAAAACATAAGTGATCTATAAAACAGATGTTAAAAGTTATCCAGTCCATATGTTATGTTATTGATTTTTGGTGCAATGCTGATTAATCACTGAGAAGCTTCTTTGAAACAAAATCCTGGATTTTACCGATGTGGTCATATCAGTGTTTTCAAAGGAATGTAACATATATAAGAACAGCTTATTTGATTGGGTTTATGTAGAAAAGGTTTATAAACACTTTCTGAATTTATAGAAATCAATACATTTACAAGACATACCTGATTCCACATACTGAAAGGAAACCACAACAGTATGTCTGTTTGAGTGCAGCGATCAATTTCCCACCCCTCTTAAGCTCACAGGGGCAGATGTATTAAGGGTCGAATATCGAAGGTTAATTAACCCTCGATATTCGACTGGCAAATTAAAATCCTTCGACTTCGAATATCGAAGTCGAAGGATTTTGCGCAATTCGTTCAGAAAAAACTTGGAAAGCCTATGGGGACCTTCCCCATAGGCTAACATGGACTTCTGACTTTTAGGTGGCGAACTAGGGGGTCGAAGTTTTTTCTTAAAGAGACAGTACTTCGACTGTCGAATAGTCGAACAATTTTTAGTTCGAATCGTTCGATTCGAAGTCGAAGGTCGAAGTAGCCCATTCGATGGTCGAAGTAGCCAAAAAAACACATCGAAATTCGAAGTTTATTTTTCTTCTATTCCTTCACTCGCACTAAGTGAATGGGCCCCACAGTGTAATGACACCCCTCACACACCCACACCATGTTCTATTGTGAAGTGATGGATTCTGGAACTTCCCAAAATCCTTCTGCTTTTCACAGTGGGTGGTACACAGATTCTTTGCAGAAGCACTTCAAGTAAACTTTCTCAGGGTGTTTTTGTGAGCACTTTTACAATTTACATTAATTTCCCCGATTTTACATTTTTCTGGATTTTACACAATTTTTTTCTGGTCTCCTGAAAAATGTAAAATAAGGGTTCTACTGTAGATAAAGAACATTTGCAAAGTTCCTTACTGTTAGTGTCTCCAAGAGAAATTTAGCCAGTGCAAAAGATAAAAAGGATGTCACCTGAAAAAAAATGTATTATGTCCTGTTCACTGCAGCTGTATGGGAGCCCACGTAATCGCACAACACCATCACTAGGGGGAGAAGCCATTGAAGATTGTGGAGACAGGGACATAGAGGACGGCCTGGTGGGTGACAATGCAGAATGCATTCGATTCAGCAGAGACTCTGCCTCCTTCTGGTTCATCTCAAATACTGCACCGAATGTAAACATACAAGCAACAGTTAGCAGGCAGAAACACTCTATGAATTACTTATACAAGGTCTGCTCTTTTTACTGCAAGTTGTTACAGCAAGAAAGCTAAAGACCAACTTCATATTAATTCCTATGGTTTTGTAATACAGTATGTTAACAGGTAGGTGCTCTGATATTTTTTGCCATATTACTGGCTTTTTGAAGCAAAAAAAAGATTTCAGTAACCATGCCTATACGGTGACCTGTTATAAAGCCCAACTCTCTTACTACTGGGGCAATTGATGTCTCACTGGGATCTATATGACACCTCTGAATGGCATGCAGAAAAATATTAGAAAATAATAGGACCACTTAAAGGTTAAGAAAAGTTTGATACATGTTTAAAAGTCTTACTTACTAATTGTTATTGGTGATAGTTTCCCTTTAAACCAAACAACATATCGATTAAACACAGGCTTCATTAGTTATGGATCTGGCAAAAGAGGATGCAAGCACGGCAACCAAACTCACCTTCCACATATCGTTGGCCCATGTACTTCTTATGCTGCTCCACTGCTTTCTGCACATCCTCAGCAGACTCAAACTCAATGACAGCGTCTCCTCTCGGTTTGCCATCTCTATTGAATATGAAGTGCACTCCCTCTGTGCCATTTCTTACATTGGAATCTGAAAGGTTACCAGCTAGGTGTTCTTATGGGATGCATAACATTTGTCTGATAATTCTTGGCAAGAAACATTAGGCATTTATTTCCATAAGTATCCTTTAAAGGAGAACTAAACCCTAAAAATGAATATGTCTAAATATGCCATATTTAATATACTAAACGTATTGCATCAGCTTAAAGTTTCATCTTCTCAGTAGCAGCAATGGTCCAGGACTTCAAATGTCACAGGGGGTCACCATCTTGGAAAGTGTCTGTGATACTCACATGCTCAGTGGGCTCTGAGCAGCTGTTGAGAAGTTAAGCTTAGCGGTCATCGCAAATTTACAAGCAGAAAATGAGGTTGGACTATAATATAAGCTGATGCTACAAGGCTGATTATTAAATTCTCATGCTAATTGCACTGGTTATTATCTATATGAAAGCCTTATATTGTGACATTTATATTTTACGGTATGTGTACTGTATATGGTGAGTTTGTCCCTAAGCTCAGTAAGCAGCACAGAGCATATGCAGTGAATCAGCAGAAAAGAAGATGGAGAGCTACTGGGGCATCTTTGGAAGCACAGATATTTACTGCTAAAGGGCTGTGGTTGCCTTGGGCTGGTAAAGAAGCCCAAAACATAATGTACAACAACATTTATAGCCTACTTTTTTAGTTAGGCTTTAGTTCTCCTTTAACCCCTTTAGTGTCAGCCATGGCGGCTCAGAGAGTACTCTTGTATTGCCACTGTCAGAAAACAACAGAGAACTCCAAGAACTAGGAATCTACAGCAACTGCACTTTGGTACTTGAGTGTCAGTGACATACGTTCTACTATTGCCTTCCACCAAAAACATCTGTTAACATATAGGAGTATAAAATAAATATTTTAACTGTGCAATATTAAGATGTATGAAAAGGAAAGCACATTGGAAGGTATGTAGAATTGTGTATTTGGCATACTGAAATTAGGGTGGTTTGTGCCTGTTTTGCACTTATTAAATTCAATAAATTGTCCTTTGGATATTTTTCAGGGTGTTCTAAGTGGCTGGTCAGAAAATCTTTTATCCACACCCACCTCTATCACACCTTAATGGAGACATTTTGTGTAAAAATTAAGAACGTCCCAGTGCGTTATACTCATTTAGATATAGGAGAATTATGCTTTAAAAAGTAGTGTTTCAGGCTGATTTATTACTTCTGCAAAAACCCTAATAATCCCTCCCTTCTCTCTGAATTCCCAGGCTGTGCATGGCAGCTGGCGGCTCTCAGCTCACTGCACTCTAGGATAGGAACCAATCAGCAGCTAGCAGGACCTGATAGGGAACTGAAGCCTGTCTTTGCTTGTGTGACTGTAAGGCTGTGATTGGCTGTCCCCCTCCTACTGTGCTTCTGGCAGGGGCCGTTAGGACACGCCTCCCCTCATTTGAAACACGGACAGGGACCAGAGAACATCTATAGGGAGCTCAAATAAAGGGGCTAATTTTAAAGATAATATTAATTTTAGGCACCATGTAAAAGCAACACCATATATTACTTATAATTGCCTACAAAATTAGGGATTTTTAATTTATCCTATATGTCTCCTTTAACCCACACTGCTTCACTTTTCCCATGACCCAAACCTACACTAGCCTAGAGTAAAAATGATAACGCCCTTCTGCAAAGTCAATTAAAGGAGCTGCCTACCAATCCAGTAACTATATGCCCAATCTATTTTTAAGAAAATGGCATAAAAGCAATTTGTTATATAGCAGTTACATTTTATTTGGACATTTGTAGCCAGCAAACACATTCAGCAGGGTGTGAAACATACCACCAAAAAAGTTCAGCACGTCATCTGCAGTGCAAGACCATGGCAAACCCCGAACTCGCACAATGAACATCGTGGTTAAATGATTGGCTAGCGGTTGAGGATCATACTCTGGTAAGGGCAGATACCAACTGTTCTGAAATGAACCGTAGCTTTTCTATAAAAAAAAAGAAAAAAAGAAAAAAAGAATAAGAATAAATAGCTAAATGGCAAACAGAAAATAACAAACTAAACATACAGTCCCTTCTTCATTTTTAAGCATCCCCCAAAATAACATACCTTTCTCCCTGAATGGAGTCTTATTTGGTTTCTAAATTACAAGCAGCTTAACATCAGCCCTTTTAGTTACCTCCTTGAGCTGCACACAAATACTTTGTAATGAAAGAAAAAGTTAAAATTTCTCTCATTATTTTTAGTTACTTACTAATGGCAGGTAAGCTGTAAGTAAATAAGGACATGGGACATTTTTGTATTGTACAGGAATGGGACTTTGGGTCTTCATACCTTAAGTCTACTAGAACATCATGTAAACATTAAGTAAACCAAATAAGGTAAGCTAATTTTGCCTCCAATAAGAATTATATATCAGTACAAGGTACTGTTTTATTATTACAGAGAAAAAGGAAATAATTTTTTTAAATTTTAATTATTTCATAAAATGGAGTCTATGGGAGACGGCCTTTCCGTAATTCGACGCTTTCTAGATAATGGGTTTCCAGATAACGCATCCCATACCTGTACTTTGCCAAAAATACAGAAATCATAGCACAAGACGAGATTTCAACCAACCAAATAATATAAAGAAAGCATTTTATTTAACAGATTGTAATAGGGAAAGTTCTTCTTTTGCAAAGTACTACAACTGCAGTACATCTTTTAAAGATGAACATTCCCTTCAAATCTCTGAAATCATTTTCCTTACTGCTCTCACCATTTCTTCCCTGCAACTCTTTGCCTACACTTGCAAAGACGAGATTTGTGTTACTTACTCTTTTAACCAATAATATTTTCTAATCTTTCCAACAATACAGAAACACGAAGCATGTTTCAGAGTCCTAAACCCCGGAACCATTCGGGCAACAATAGGGTCAAGACAATTACCATAACATACCGGCAAATTTGCCTTGTGCCATTCGTAAATATTGAAAGTACCGGATAGCACACCCAGTTGAAAGAAATGTAATTTATTACAAAAAGGAAAAAATAACAAGCAATACAAAAATTATATTTGGTGAGCCCTTCCTCGGGGGCACAAATAATAAAAAAAAAATCAAAAAAGGCAGAGACATTGTGCCATTCCAACACTATTAAAAGAAGTCATTTTGTTTGAGAAGTCTATCCCTAAGATGGAAACGACAGCATCCAAACCAGCAAAACAACTTACTTCCCCAACTGAGAGCCCTTTCTAATACTTAAGTGCAGTGACTCAGGATGTAAATTAGCTGTGGGCATGCATGCCAATTTTTTTCATCACAGTAATTACCGTATAGAGTTACTTTATCCAGAGAGAATGACTCATAAATACATAGTTATACTAGGGATTCTGATCACTCATCATAGCTGAACATTTAAATTGCCTAGCGCAAACGCTGTGCAATGTGATTAGACTCTCTTTTCGTCTGAAAAAGTAACACTTCAGTACTTCAGGTAGGAAGTAACACTTCAGTACGTCAGGTAGGAAGTAACACTTCAGTACGTCAGTTAGGAAGTAACACTTTAGTACTTCATGTAGGAAATTCAGTACTCCAGGTTGGAAGTAACACTGAATCACATGCAATTAATTACAGGGTAGTTGCAAAGCAATTTAACTTCCATGCGAGTCTGAAGAACTGAACGTGACTAGCAATGCTATGGAGTGGAACCTTGTACAGCTTATGCAAACATCTTGCTACACACACACACACACACACACACAGCTGGGACACTAGATATTTATGGAGTCATGCAATTCCAATAGTGGTGACAGATATGCCCAGACGTAGCAAACAGCACTGAAATCACAATGAACATACTAATTTGAAGGAGACCTTACAGATATAAATAAAACCTGTGCATCATATTTGCATGCAGGACAAGGCCTTGTATAAATAAACATGGTATAGGTATGTTGTCAAAATACAAGGTTTCAACACAAACAAAAAGAAGCAAGTACACTGGCCAACAGCAGAATTAACTCATGGTGTCTATTGTGAAATCACTCTGCAAAGACTGATGGACTGGAAGGGGAAATACTGCTCTAATGTATACCCTGCTGGGGACTATACACTGCTGGGGGCTAAGGCCAAGGGATCACACAATGACACTCACAGCAAGTAGTTCATCTCCGTGCCAGGCCGTCAGCAGCAGCAGGGAGAGCAGCACGGAGCTGGAGGGGACTCCCAGTTCAGCAGCTGTACCCCTTCTGCTAGAGACGTGGGGGTGTGACCAACACAATGCAGCCTGCCTGCTTTTTTTTTTCAACAGCTTTATCAAGATAGAGACACTGATGCAAAATACAAAAATAGCGAAGTTTTACAGTGTACTTGGATTGTATGTTGCCTTTTTGGATACATCTAGCCAGCAGTTTTAGATCATAAGCAATAAATGAGAAGAGCAGAAGATGGGTATGTGGGACAAATCATATGACAATAATTAATGAAGATGTCATGATAGTGTAACAGTGTGGGAATGGAAAAAGTAAAGATGTGTGCAAGGGGTGTTGAGAGGGATGCACACAACCAGGTACAGCATAAGGAAGGGGGATAAAGTATGTGCAATTAGGGATAAGGAAAGCAGTTTGTAAGTAGGGATGCACCGAATCCACTATTTTGGATTTTGCCCAATCCCCGAATCCTTTGTGGAATATTCGACTGAATACCGAACTGAATCCTAACTGGCATATGTAAATTAGGGGCGGGAAAGGAAAAAGTGGAAAAAATTGGTTTAATGTGGCCATACACTATAGGATCGCTCGTTTGGCGCCATCGTCAAACGAGCGGATCTTTTCGCCAATATGCCAACGGCAGGGATATATCAGGGTAATCTGAACGTTTGGCCCTATGGCCGAATGAGCGGATTACGACGAGCGCAATGGGCTATGATAGGTCGGTCGGGAGAAAAATCAAACCTTCCCGATCGATATCGACTCGATATCAATCGGAAAGACCCGCCGGAAGCCTCCATACACGGGCAGATTAGCTGTCAAATTGGTCTAAACGACTGATATCGGCAGCTTTATCTGCCCGTGTATGGCCACCTTTGCTCACATGTTTTGTGACAAAGTCATGAACAGTAAGAGGGACAGCTGGGTTATAAAGGATGTGCAGAGATTTAAGAAAGGTATGGTTATAAGTGATGTGCACAGTGAGAAAAAAAAGGTAAGGAAATAGGTTACGCTTGGTATGTGAGGTATAGGAAGAGCATTATGACAGATTGGCAAAGTGAGGAGAGAACTGGGGAAGGGAGGTCTCTCTAACAGAGAGGTGAAAGAATGAGGAATTTGGACAGTGGTCGGAGAGGATAAGGAAGATTGGTTATGGGCAGGGGCACATGGGCAGATTCGGGGAGATTTAGTCGCCTGACGATTAATCGTCTTTTCTTCCGGGCGACAATCTCCTCAAACTGCCTTCCCCTGCTATAATGAGAAAATGCCAGCATAATGGCACTCGCGGCGCTTCGATTTCTGAAGTTGTCTTACGAGGAAACATCAGGCGAGTTCAGAAATCGAAGCGCCACGAGTGCATTGCCGCAGGCGATTTTTCATTTAACATGCGGAATGCAGCTTAAGGAGATTGTCGCCCGGAAGAAGAAGCGATTAGTCGACCAGGCAACTAAATCTCCCCGAATCTGCACGTGTGCCCCTGCCCTATGGGAGAAGATAAAGAGGTTATGAGGGATGAGCACTGTAAGGGGTAGGGTTGCCACCTGGATGGTAAAAATGATGGCTGATCCCAATATTATTAATAAGAAAAAAAAGATAAATATATAGGAAGGCCGGTATTTTTTTCCAGAAAAGGTGGCAACTCTAGTAAGGGGTTATGTGGACATGGGGTGTTATGAGGAATCTGCAGAGTTATGGGAGAGGACAAGGAATGAGTTATCAGCAACGTGTACAGTGGGGGTGAGGTGAGCATGGGGTTATGAGGGGTGTGCGCAGTAATGAGAGAGGTGAGGGTTATGACTTATCAGGGACATGAGGTGGGTTATGTGCACAATGAGTGCAAATGAAATGTAGGGGGTAACAAAGGACATAGAGAGGTGAGAGGTCAGGGTGAAGTTGTATAGAGAAGTTATGAGCATGCACAAAGGAGGTAATAGACTGGGAACAGAGCAACTGAGTGACTGGAATGTAGCAGACCACTAGCAGTATATATGTATGTGTGGGCTAGGGGTACAGCGGCGTGTATTGTGGTTTCTTTGACAGATTATAGACACAGTAAGAAGAGGCTGGGAGAAGGTCAGAACGTGCGTGAAGGCCAGGGTGTAACACAACTTGAACTAAAGAAAATCAGAAACAGAGCAGTAAATAAGACGCGGAGTTTGTAGCACAGAGCGGAGAGGGGGCCAGGAATGCACCAGCACAAGGAAACAGCCGGAAACGGAGCTCTGAAAAAAGTTTGGAAGGGAGTTAAATGTTTCCGGAGTGGGGCAAGACGACTAGAGCAGATATATGGCTGGGTAACAAACTAACCTTGTCACTTGAACGACCAGACAGCAGTAAGTCAAAATGGCACAGGTTTTTGTGTCAAAAGAGAGAGAAAGAGATCCAATTACACAAGCCCAGCGGGAGCACAATGCATTGTGGGGAATGTAGTTTCCCTTGGCAGAGGGGGATGAGTCACTAGCAGTAGTTGCTATTAGTAACGATGATGTCATTGCCGCGCAATCTCTACTTCCGTATCTATGGTTCAATTGAAATGACTGAACCTTAGGGATAACAAATGTCGAGAAAGGCTGTTAATGTAATAAACAAGTCGATTATCAATGAACAGATTTGGGAATCCTTATCAATGGTCCCACGTTATAAAACATTTTATGTGTTTTTTTCTTTGAAGCTGTTATTGCCTATAATTTCTTTAAGCCTCTTTTGTGAATCCTTTTTTGCCCACCAAGAAAATGGCCACCGCACCTATATTATGTCATTCAATAAATCATGATATCTCAGGTCTGGTGTTTCTAGGCCCATTTTCACACATGAAGATGGAGATCGTTTCTCTGAATCTATAACCAGTGAACTATAAAGTTAGTCTGCCATGGCTACAGAAATAGATACAGTTTAACCATTTCAGAAGCCAACGTCAAGCAGCAATGACGTTGACAAGAGTGATTTCAGGAACCCTAAATATCACAACCTTTTTGTCTGGTGTCTGTAGTAATTTTTCATACACTATATTCATTCAATTATGTTTTAAGCTCCAGCACGAACAGGAATGAGCCAAAAGGCCACTGGAAAATAAGCAGAAGGTTTAGGGTTGACATCTGGCTGGTATTTTACTGGCCTGGCAGGTAAAAATGCTGCTTGACACCAGTGTTATTAATAGGGCAATATTATAAAAGTATAGGACGGTTGATATTTTTTTCTAGAAAAGGTGGCAACCCTAAGGAGGTTTAAAGTTGAATTTCCTGTCATGTTCAAGTTATATGGAAAAGTGAGCATAATGAGATTTTTGTGAGCCCTCTATGTGTCTGCACCTGAACATCCTGCATCAGTCTTTTTTTTTTGGGATAAAAGCATTTCCGTTTTTTTCACCACAGTAAAAGCGTTTGCCGTTTGCAGGTAAAATATCATATTGGCAAGCAATTTTTAATCTATAGAGCCCTGCGCACCCCAGTCCGACGCTGTGCTCATACAAGTTACAGTGAAGTGCAAAAAACTTGAATGTTTGAAAAAGACAGCAAATATCATGGCTCCAAGATTGTTCACCTCTTGTATTGGTTGCTATGCATGTAATAGTTCTTTGTATAAACCCATTCATGGTACAGCACTGAGGAATACGTTGGAGCTTTAAAAATACATGTTAATAATAAGATGTTTTTGGAAATTTAGTAAAAACAATGTAACATATCTTATCTCAGCCACGCACCTTCATGTTTTTAAATACTACTATCACTATGCATCATTACTGAGGCATGAACAGACTCACACTGTGTAATAACTGGGGTCCGCAAACACTGAAGCACAGGTTACAATTCCCTCACAGCCGGGGTGGATTAAGCATCTATCAATTGTGCACTTAAGGTGTATGTAGCACATTACACAGTATAAAGATCCATTACCTGACCGCTACAGTATGACCTCTCCAGCCATCTCCTGTTTTCCTGCACTCTGCTCCACTCTCTCCCTGCCTGCCCCCCGCAGCTCTCCGGGCAGCTCCTCCTGCCCCACAAGAGCAGCGCGGCCCCCCGGCCTTTTCTCCTCAGCAGCAGCTGAGATATTGAGGCGGTGAGAAGCCTGCAGCTCCCGGCCATGTTAAGAATGTCCCAGTACCAATCCAGCCATTGAAGTCAGAGAGATTTTTTACCCATCTGCAACAGGAACAAGGACGTGTTTTAAGACGTGCAGTGATGGAGACCGGTCATTGCTATTTTCATGCAAGCTACTTCTAGTCTTTATCTATTCTTTACATTCTGACATTCTTGTGGCCTGGGCTGGTATTCTATTTAAAATAACACAGTTCCATTCTACCCTCTTCTAGGGCACAGCGCCATGTTGGGCACCCCCACTCCCCCAAAGGGGACACATCTTTAACCTAGTGGTTCTACATCATTTCTACCATTTTCTAATGGAACCATAACACTTATATCTCAGGAGTATGGACACACAAATTGTCTGTCACCCCACAGCACTTTAGTTCATGACCCAACATATAAATACATTTTTTTATTTGTTCTATGAAGGAACGTCACACAAGTGAATGAACTTTATTACCAAATAAGGGAGCAGTAACCTGTTATATTTAGTAGCATGCATGGTGCACAATCTACAGATTATACTGATGTTCCAACACCCTTAGAACGGGTCATATTGCTTGGGAAGTGTATCCCAAAGTCAGTTGGAAAACTGCCACCAGTGCAAACATTTCAAAGCAAATAACTTTCACCTCTTAACATTGGCTCTTAACCTTGGCTTCATAGCTGTTGTTGGACTACAACTCCCAGTATGCTCCAACATGCAAATATGAGTTATCATCAGAAAGTAGTAGGAGGTTCCGACTTGCATTGTCTTATAAATTATTTCAGCTCTTAAGTTGCAGTATTTAAATAATCATAATAGAATTAGTGCCTATTGCAGTCTCTGATTAAAAGCCTAGGTAATGAAATGAACATGCATGGAATAAATCAAATTCAAATTGCACAAAATATCAACGCTTTTAAACAGCAAGATAAAAGTAATTACTCCACAGAGTGACCAGATCCAGTAAATAACAAAAAAATACAGTAATATTGTACTCCACAGATGAACAAATAATTTGCAATATCAAAAACAATTTTCAGTGCTATAAACGACAGCATGCCATGTCCAAGCAATGCATTATATATAGTATATATATATATTCCAGTTGTGATAAAAGTGGTTTATTTTCCCCTGAAATCTCTATGCCTGCAGGTGAGTAGAATCAATCCTTCCCTGGCATCCAGTACTCACAAATGCTGTTCATTCCAGACTCAGGAAGATGAACAAATGCAGCCGGTCAAAGAAAGTATATCCTTCCCAGCACCTCCCAACACATGGAGGACAGGAAGTAACATTGAGCTCAGGAGGAACTTACATCACACACAAAGATGGAGTATGGGGGAAATTACTGATTAAGCAGAACAACACTATATGCAATTATGACTTTGGTCAATAGGTGACAGCATAATGCAACATATATGACACATTTTAACAGAAGCTGCATCATTTTCATACAGTTGTGGCTGTAATATTTAACTGCTTCGCCTTCTGTTAAAGAACTACAGTTCCCATAATACTCCTACCTGCTCTACAGCTGTCTTCTACACTATAAATCATGATTTTCAAGTGCATAACAGCAGCCTGACTGTTCAGATTGCAGCTATAATAAAAACTTTGAATCTTATTATAGATATTTGTTAAAAGAACTGATCAGTGTATAAAAATACAAATATTATCATTATTAGTATTATTATTATTATTATTATTATTAATAACAGTGTGTATAAAGCAACATATTCTGCAGCACTCGTCCAGGCATAATGGTGCATGAAAATCACATTTTAGTAATGATGCCTCTCTTGCTATCCTAGTCCCACCCACAGATTTTCCCTCCTCTCTAGCAGCCTATTGTTTTCCAACAGAAACCCCCCAGACTGGTCTCACCACCTCCCCCAGCAGCCAGCCCATTGCTTACAAACAGGAAACCCCCAAACTGATTTCACTGCCTTTTCCAGCAGCCCATTGTTTCCACAAAACCACTCAGACTGGTGTTGTTACAGTTATTCCGTAGGTACTGTAAGTGATACTGAAATAGACTTGTTACTGAGTACCCCCTGTGCCCCCCTGATGGTGGCCTGCCTACAGTGGGAGGTGCAATGAAGCAAACTCAGCTGACTTACTTTATTTACTGCAGTTTAGATCAGTCAGGCAGTATTGTGCAATGATAGCTCAAAGGCTACGGACCGGGGCCCAGGCTCTGCTGCAGCAATCATGCCAGGCCAATGTACAAACTGTGCGAAAAAAGACCACTTTGGGAGTGTCAGGAGCCACCGTCAGTGAAAAGAAGACATTGAAGACACTAGATGACCTCCCTGGTCCCAATTCACTTAAGGCTTTGTACTGGATTTTCCTGAGAGGCTACTTGTTTCGTACCCATGAGCTACAGGTAATAAAAGTGAAGTGCTGAGTTATTAGACAAGGGCTGGAACAGCCTTTCAGTGGAGGTGGTAGGTGCAAATAGAGCACACTCTTGATGTTGCAATCAAGCCTGACTACAGAGTTGTTAAGAAATAAGTTTAAAAATTAACAAGAAAGTTATAAGGGAAAGACTAGGAGACTGTCCCGGGAAAGGGACCTTTGCCTGTAATGTATAATTATGTTCAGTTTGCTATATTTAAAGTGGCACTATATTCAATTTGTAGTGTTCACTAAAGAAGATGACTAAGGCAAATTGCCATAAAATCAACTTAATGTTATTGCTAATGCAAATTTTTTGTGATTTGTGTTATTGTTATTGATACTGTAGCTAATATCTGGGGAGCTTACTTCTATACAGTATGTAAGAATTCCAGCAAAGTGTTGTAGTACAGGAGTTGGGTATCCGTTTCAAGAATAGTCTCCCCACCAAATTTTCATGGTTCATGTATGAATGCATTCAGATTCATCTTGTTTCATCTCATTCCAGTATTGGGATCTGTTCTTTTTTTTTTAAATGTTTTTATTAATTTTGTAAAGTTGATGGCGAGGGAATGGTAGAAAGTAGTGCATTCCATCGATTAGTTTTGAACCACACATCTGCATGAATTTACACAATGAAATATAATTAAAGATCTGTAAAGGCAAACTACACCAAGGGGCAGATTTACTAAGGTTCGAGTGAATTTTCGAAGTAAAAAAAACGTTGAATTTCGAGCTATTTTTATGTACTTCGACTAGGGAATAGTCCAACTTCGATTTGAAGTTGGAAACTTCGACTGTCGAAGTGGGTTTTTCCTTCGACTAACCGAGCCTTCTATTCGACTATCGAATTAGAATATCGAAATTTATCAATCTTCACTCAAAGTTTTTTTAGAAATATATTTATTCCCCTACTTTGACCTGCCGAGCTCCATCTCCCACTTCAATAATCGAATATTCGTTTTTTTACTTAGATATTCAAAGTTTTTAATTTGAATATTCGATTGAGCCTAACTATCCTTAGGCTTCAGTAAATTGTTAATGGGTCCATGGAATGCTGGGAAAACATTGAATTAGCAATAAAAACCTACACCTGATGCTATTTTACTTTAAAAGAGGCCATCACCTAGGCTCATTTTGTTACCCTCAACCCAGGCAGAGTGGATAACATAGAAGCAGGACTTTTTCTAAATTGGACAATTCCCTAATTACTTATAACGCATTGATTATATTCATCTATTGATCACACACCACCTCCCCATCAACAGGAGCACTAACGTCACTGTAAGCGCTCCCATTACAACAGACTGTTTCCTAGAAGTGTCCAGGATGCTTCTATCCTCCCTCACTCAGCTCCCAATCACCTCTTCACTCAACAAAAAATGCCAGAGGGGCTGGCTTGTGGAGTTATATGTTATATTTTCTATAAAGCCATTTGAAAGATTCCTTTAAAGGAATGTGCATGTATTTGGCATAGACTAGCTACAATCTTGTAACAATACATGCATTATACTTCTTGGGACTTGTACTTTACTCAGGGCAGCCATCAGGGGGGGAGAGTTGTAGGGGGCCCCAAGGGTAAGGGGGGCCCCGGCCACGCCACACTTACTTGATTAGCCGGGCCCCCCATCTTTCTGAGAGCTGCTGACTTCGGGAAGGCATGGAAGTTTAAGGGGCCCTGGCCACCAATTTTGGCCACCAATTTTTTTTCTCATGTGGGGTCCTAGCCACCAATATTTTTTAATGGGGGGCCCTAGCCACAAATGTTTTTTTTATGGGGGGCCCTGACCACCAATATCTTTTTATTTTTTATTAACATATGGGAACCCTAGCCATCAATATTTTTTTTTTTTTACTGTGTGGTGGGGAGGGCGGACCTGTAGGTGGGGCTTGCGGTGGGCGCAGCCCAGGGGGCCCAGGAAATTTTGTCGTATGGGGCCCTGCGATTTCTGATGGCAGTCCTGACTTTACTTTAATTAAGTGATTTTGGCAGGGATTTTAATTAATGGCACCTGATTGACTTTGAGGTTGGGTGTGTGTTAATCAATTAACTAATAAGGAAGGGAAGGCATGTCTCCTACCAAGTTGTTGATCAAATTGCACTTAAAATGCCTCTCACACACTGGGGGTGCTGTGCTTTATTGGCCCTGGAAGGTTTTGCACCTTAGCATTGTGTTTGTCATGTTGCAGTACAGCCTGGCCTTGCACAAGATATTGATGAGGATCTTCAACTCCAGGATTGTGGGGTATATTGGCAGATAAAGGGCTAATCAACCACAGAGAAGAGTGTGTGAGAGGCTTATCAATGCTTATCTAGGAGCCTTCATCGATATTAACTCAATAATGACTGAAATGCACTAATACCTAGGTCTGTTGTTTGTGCTTAATATGTTGGTCTTGTCATGGGGGTTATATGTCAGTTCATGAGGCTTTTGGTCCTATTTAACCCCTTCTTCTGTTGTCCAACTTGGAACTGAAGTGTTAACGCTGCAAAAAAGGGGGTTAGGTATATACCTTGAAAAATGGTGTACCTGCTCTGTGTGTTTCAAATGACATTATCCATGTGTATTGCATTTTTGGAAACCACCTTAGCAAAAGTGAAAAAAGAAACAGACACCGTTTTTGGTTTTGTAGGTTTACTGATAAAATCTTCTTCAAAAGCTCAAACATTTTTATAAGAATAAAATGACAATATGGATTTGTGACAAAAGTTTGTTTGTTTGTTTGTTGAACACCACATAAGCATTTTTACAACCAATTAAACATGTAGCCTAGCTGTAACAGACAGGAGGAATGCGGTCTCAACATTCATTTCAATATATAGCAGCCCCCATTGAGCACTAAAGGCCAGAGCTTTACAAAGGGTTTAGTGGGTTACGGGCAACCTTTTCTTGCATGAGATTCATAATGCACCCCTGTGTCCATGCTGGGCAAGTTAACATTAATTAAAGAAGACAAAAAAAGTTTGGCATTGAGGAGCTGTCACGGCCGGCACCCAATACCAGAACAAGTGCCAAGCACCCTGGTCTCGGCTCGGCTTCACCAGTAGTGTGACCACCGTTGGGCTTCGGGAGGAGCCCTCAGCTTACTTGGGTGCCATCTGGACTTAACGAGGGGTACAAGGCGAGATGTTCTGGCTGGCAAAGGAGCACGGCTGGAAACAGAGTCTTTTGGGCCAAAGGTCAAAGCACAAGAGGATTAGGCAAGCGGATGGTCAGACAGGCTGGGTCGAGGCAGGCGGATATCAGAATCGTCAGGCAGGCAAGGGTCGAAAATGGGTAGTCAATCAAGGGGTTAAGCAGGAGAGTTGTCGTAGCAGGCAAGGGTCAGGATACAGATTGGATCAATCCAAGTAGATGGGTAAAGAAACCAATCAGCGCAGGTGTACTGCTGCAAGGTGCTTTTATTGAATACACGACATGTTTCGAGCTTAAAAGCTCTTTATCAAGTGTGAAAAACTGCTCTGTGGTACATCATTAAATACAAGTATAAACCCCACCCCACACATCACATTGGACAAACCAGCTACTGCTGGGAGGGTTTTGCAGCCTAGCCAGTCAACAAAATTCCAGTCCATGTTTTCGTTAACACATCAAAGTCCATATCAAAATATAATTGAATCCATCCACATTATACAACAGGGTGAACTGTGCACGGGTATTTTCCCTTTAAAATCAAGTAACAAAAGTTAAAAACAGTTAAAAATATTGAACACATGAACCTCAGCACTACCATAAAATGGTCTGCTCAAGAGTTAATTGCCCGAAGCTATGTAACTAATTTCTTTCCCTAAAGAGAGATTTCATTTCCGTCTAGTATCAATTGCTACATATGTTTCAAACCTACTACTACAGTAATTTATAACAAAGTATCTTGCTGCCAAAGACATCTTACCTAACTGTAGATTTCAGTTCATATTCAGGTAGCACTATCTGTCAAAAAAAGAAGATTTATTTATGATGCGAGTGGAGGGGGTTTTTTAGATCAGGACATCACACAACACCCGCCCAAAAGAAGGAACCCACGCGCACCGATCCCAAGAGAGCAGTATCCAAACAGGCAACGATCCAGGAGGTAAAAGAAAAAAACAATCTTGTAATCAATATCTCATCTTATGAACTTACCCATTCTGAACTTAACCTCTTGAATAATGGTTTAGGTTTTGTACCCACCTATCAAATAGACTATTTTGATTGGGAAATAGACTTTCATAAATTCACTCGTACTTTGAAATTGAAAATGTGTTTTCCTGATAATCCCACTGTGTTGCCCCTAGGGGCTGATAAATTTAAGAAAAAAAGTACTTTTGTGCCAGATATTAACTGTGAGGCTCTAACTGCTTTTGAACAAGTGGTGAGTAATGAAGTCAGAAAATTGTGGGACCATCAGGGTAAAAATATAACAAACTTGTCACATGATGAAAAATTAGCACTGAACTCCCTAAAAAATAATGATAAAATTGTAATTAAAAAAGCGGATAAGGGTGGTGCAATTGTCATCATGGACAAGGATGGTTATAAGAGAGAAGTAATAAGACAACTTACCACACCTGGACATTATCAAAGAATTGACAAGGACCCTGTGTTTGATATTCAGAGAGAAGTCTCTAACCTAGTGAGAGAAGCGTTCAATAATGATACAATTAAGAAAAGCACGATGGAATACTTAATGATTGAACATCCCCGTACTCCAGTGCTGTACGTTTTACCAAAAATTCATAAGTCAATGATTGACCCCCCAGGGCGTCCTATTGTTTCAGGTGTGGGATCAGTCTTAGAACCACTCTCAAAGTTTGTGGACTCATACTTACAGCCACTAGTGCAAAATATCAATACTTGTTTGAAAGATACCAACGACTTACTGAAACGATTAAATCAAATATCTGTACTAGATAAGGATGTAAGTTTGTGTAGTATTGATATTGTAAGCCTGTATACCTCTATACCCCAAGACGATGGTCTAAAGTGTATAGAGGAAATACTGCTTGAAACAAACTTGCCAAATGATTTAATATTTTTTCTGTTAGACTGCCTCAATCTAGTCCTCAAAAAAAACTATTTCAGATTTGAAGAAGAGTACTACTGGCAGCGCCAGGGTACGTCAATGGGCGCTGCGGTAGCACCTTCTTTCGCTAATTTATACGTCCACATGCTAGAGAAAGCCTTGTTTTTTAAACATAAATACAGTGCCAATATCGAACTGTATTTAAGGTATGTGGACGATATATTAGTGATATGGAAAGGAGATGTTTCCCTCTTCCACGAAATGATAGCTGAGGCTAATATTGGACACCCAACCATTAAGTTTACGACAGAGACCTCAAAGACCAGTATAAATTTTCTTGACGTAAAAATAGGGATAGGGGATGGTTCATTGACTACAGATCTGTATAGGAAACCTACGGATAAAAATAACCTATTAAAAGCTACCAGCTTTCATTACCCAAGATGTATCACTGGGATTCCGAAAGGTCAATTTCAAAGAGCTAGAAGGATTGCATCAAGTGAGGAAAGGTATTGGGAGGCAGCAGGGACCCTAGTGGACAGATTTAAAGCTAAAGGATATAAAGAAAAATCCCTGATAGATACAGCTAATGAAGTGAGCAAAGTTTCTAGGGAGATTTTACTTACACAGAGCCCACAGAAAAAAGGGATAAGTACCCAGCCAAGGATCCCCTTTGTCAGTAAGTATGCCAAACAAAGTAGGGCAATTGAACGTATCATTAACAGGTTTTGGCCAATACTTCTGAATGACAAAAATTTGGGTAAAAAATGTTCGGAACCACCATTGTTTAGTTACAAAAGAGGGTCTACTTTAAAAGATATACTATGCCCCGCAGAATCAAAGGAGGTAAAAAGGATGGATAGGATTTTTAAGAGCTCTCCAAATATAGGGACTTTCCCTTGTTTAAATTGCATCTGTTGCCATTCGATTATTAAAGGGGGAGTAGTACAACATCCAACTAAAGGCTTCAATATTAAGTTACATCATTTCGCCACGTGTAACACAGAATGTGTAGTGTACATGCTGAAATGCCCATGTGGTAAAGTATATGTTGGGCAGACATGCAGAGCAATTAAAGAAAGAATAAAAGAACATAGAGGGAATATTAAAAATTTTAAGGCAAATACATACACAGACACCCCAGTGTCTCGACATTTTAACCAAAATAGACATAGTATGTCACAATTGAAATGGTTGGTGTTAGATGTGATTCAGAGACCACGGAGGGGGGGAGACATCAAGAAATTACTTTTACAAAGGGAAGCCATATGGATAAAGAAACTGTGTGCGCTGGATCCGTTAGGTCTGAATGACAAATGGAGTATAGCCTGTTTTCTATAGTAGGGTGAATTTAATAAATCTTCTTTTTTTGACAGATAGTGCTACCTGAATATGAACTGAAATCTACAGTTAGGTAAGATGTCTTTGGCAGCAAGATACTTTGTTATAAATTACTGTAGTAGTAGGTTTGAAACATATGTAGCAATTGATACTAGACGGAAATGAAATCTCTCTTTAGGGAAAGAAATTAGTTACATAGCTTTGGGCAATTAACTCTTGAGCAGACCATTTTATGGTAGTGCTGAGGTTCATGTGTTCAATATTTTTAACTGTTTTTAACTTTTGTTACTTGATTTTAAAGGGAAAATACCCGTGCACAGTTCACCCTGGTGTATAATGTGGATGGATTCAATTATATTTTGATATGGACTTTGATGTGTTAACGAAAACATGGACTGGAATTTTGTCGACTGGCTAGGCTGCAAAACCCTCCCAGCAGTAGCTGGTTTGTCCAATGTGATGTGTGGGGTGGGGTTTATACTTGTATTTAATGATGTACCACAGAGCAGTTTTTCACACTTGATAAAGAGCTTTTAAGCTCGAAACATGTCGTGTATTCAATAAAAGCACCTTGCAGCAGTACACCTGCGCTGATTGGTTTCTTTACCCATCTACTTGGATTGATTGAATACGTTGTTTTGGATGGAAACAAGGGTTCGGAGACCAGAAATATACAACAAGGGTAAATATACCAGTTTATGTGACTTTTGCTAGGATACAGATTGGAGAGTAGTCAGGAACAGGCAGGGTCAAACACAGATAATCAGATAAGAATTTTCAAGACAAACGCACAAAGCTCAGGAAAACCACTTAGAACAAGTTCTATCACGGGCAAGTCCCAACAGACAGACTGGGCTTTAAATAATATTTGAATTTCACGCCTTTGCGTGCTGACGTCTTACGTCAGCGCGCCTGCGCCTTTAAATAACCAGGAGGCGCGCTGCGCGCGCCCTAGAGAGGAGCCGACGCCAGCGAAAACACGCTGGCGCGGCTAGAGGGAAGAGCAGTGCAGCGGGCGTCCCCGCCGATGGCGCGGCGGACGACCCCGCCGGACAGGTATTCTTACAGGAGCCCTGTGTACAAAACAAGAATATAACAATCAATATGATTTACAAATGACACTTGTCAATATATGACAATATGGGATGTTTGAAAGTATCAGCACATATGAGGTTAGTGCTGGCCAGGTAATGTGTTGGAATAGTTGCAAGTTCAATGTAAAAAGCAATGCTTTGTGCCTTTAAGGCATACTATATACTTGGGACTTGCTCTTTAAGTACCACAGATGGAGGAGGTGGTGGAGGAGGTAGTAGTTGGCAATAGCACATATTATGAGTGCTGAGTAGCCAAAGTAGGCCAACAATACTTTATAGTGCAAAGTAACAACCAACGCTTTGTGCCTTTAAGGCATATCATATACCTGGGACTTGCTCTTTAAGAACCACAGGTGGAGGAGGTAGTAGTAGTAGTAATTTCACACCAGTCTGTAGCTTTGAAAACATGTTTTTTTTTATACAAAAAAAAAAGGTTGTTTTAAAGCCTCCCTCCCAGTGAACAGCCTCTTTAAAGCTTCAGATACCTGCCACTGGTTTTTAAAAGATTAACAGTAAAGTCTGCAGTATCCCCTTAATCACTTAGAATTCCTTCTCCTCTTCTAACTCACTCTGCCCCTCCCTCAGGAATTTGCTTTGGCTGTTGGCTCATGAGCCTCAGTTCTTCCCAGCTCAGATTATTAAACACACCCTCCAGTCTAACAGCCACTAAGGAGATATCATTCCCATAGAAACTCTGCTCTAGCTGTCTGATCCTATTTTGTTCTCCTAACCACCTCTCCTGAGCTGAGCGTAACCATTACATGGCATCTTTGGTGACACACAGACAAATAAAGGAAGGGGTTATTAGTTATAAACATCGCTCTTATGTCTGGGGGGCACCGCAGGAATTATGGCTGGTGACTGGGCGCAATGTTCTGTAATGTGAAATAGGACATTAGTAATGCTCTAAACAAGTTGAGGGAGCAACTACATTGGTCACAACATTGAACATGTCTGTACCTTGAGCTCCCAGGGCTCTGGCTCTTCAGCCTCACCCTCTTCCTGGGGTTGCTGAGCGGCGTCATCCTGGTCACTGTCCGAGTCAGGCCGCAATGTTTGCGGCGTTCCTGCAATTGTGAATAAAGAAAGCAAAAAGGTATTAAAATACAAAATCATATGGAATTGCAAGTGTACTTGGCTAGTAGCCTGGTGTAGAGACCTCCCACATGCTGGACATCTATTTTATTTCACATTTCAAATACTAACTCCAATGGAATGGTACAGCAAGCGAGATGGAATGGTTAAAACTTAAATACATTTGTAATGATGTGAGCAGGAGAGAATGTAATATATGACAATACTTGTGGTTTTTGAGTTATTTAGATTTTTATTCAGCAGATCTGAAATTACTTCGACTATTGAAGTACTCAAATTCGATGGTCAAATTTCGAAGTTTTTTTAACTTAGACCTTAGATAATTCTACCCCTAAAGCTGGCCATAGACGCAAAGATCCGATCGTACGAATCAACGTACGATCGGACTTTCCCATCTCCCGACCCTCCACTAACCATTCAGATCAAAGTCCTTACCATTCCGATCAAATAAGAACAGATCACCCAATGTTCTGCCCCTGACAGCAATCGTACGATACTTACGATAATACACGCAGAGATATTATCGGCAGGCGACAGAAATTTTCTAACCTGTCCGATCGACCAAACGACCGATCTCCGATGGACGAAAAATGTCGGGACTCTCCACACACGGTCCGAAAATCGTACGAATCCACGATTCGTACGATCGGATCTTTGCGTCTATGGCCAGCTTAAGTGTAAGGTGAAAAGATGTAAGTTTGTAGCTGAACCTTGTAATCAACTCTAGTCAGAGAGGAAGAAACTGTGGATGCCACGTCTAAAAAGGAGACCCTCTACAAATGGACTTTATTACTACAAGATGTAATTAAGCATGTTACGAACATGCTAACTGTTTGTACTAAATCGAGTCTTTGTACAGGAACCATCGTAGCCAAGTGTCCCTAAAATTAGAGTGTTGTTTTCCTGTGACGGTGGATAGTTCCTCAAATTTAGCAATTTCATTGACTTTATCTATCCAGTTCTTAAAGGGATACTGTCATGGGAAAAGAAAAATTTTCAAAATGAATAAGTTAATAGTGCTGCTCCGGCAGAATTCTGCACTGAAATCCATTTCTCAAAAGAGCAAACAGATTTTTTAATATTCAATTTTGAAATCTGACATGGGGCTAGACATATTGTCAATTTCCCAGCTGCCCCAAGTCATGTGACTTCTGCTCTGATAAACTTCAATCACTCTTTACTGCTATACTGCAAGTTAGAGTGATATCACCCCCTCCCTTTTCCCCCCCCAGCAGCCAAACAAAAGAACAATGGGAAGATAACCAGATAACAGCTCCCTAATACAAGATAACAGCTGCCTGGTAGATCTAAGAACAACACTGAATAGTAAAAACTCATGTCCCACTGAGACTCCTTCAGTTACATTGAGAAGGAAAAACAGCAGCCTGCCAGAAAGCATTTCTCTCCTAAAGTGCAGGCACAAGTCACATGACCAGGGGCAGCTGGGAAATTGACAAAATATCTAGCCCCATGTCAGATTTCAAAATTGAATATAAAAAAATCTGTTTGCTCTTTTGAGAAATGGATTTCAGTGCAGAATTCTGCTGGAGCAGCACTATTAACTGATTCATTTTAAGAAAAAATTTTTTTTCCCATGACAGTATCCCTTTAAGCTTCTGTAAAAGTTGTGCACAAACTTGCCACCTGCCAATGCAAATAGTCACAAAAAGCTTCAACAAATTGCTTTCTGACATTACAGTAAGTGGTTCTTAAAGAGATACTGACACCATCAATTATTTTTTTACATCTAATACAACACTGTCTTTGCATGTTATTCTTTTTTTTAATAACTATATTTATTGAGTTTTTCCAAATCAATAAGGAAAACAAAGGAAGGAAAGGAGAAGAAAAATCAGGAAGTAGTAATATAACTGTTATATACATGTTAAACAGTCTGAGCAATGCATAGTCATGATAACATTGATATCAATAAGATATCATTAGTATTCAATACAATGGTATCTTTCGCCTCTGACACTTTCTAAGGTTATTTAAAGTACCTCAAATTGAAGATAGCATTTGGTCTATATGATGACACCTGGGGGCTTTTCATGTAATTCATTAATTTTGCCATAAAAGTATTTGCCCAATGCTTTAACATTACCTATCTGATCCCATGTTTCTCTATGAGGGGGCTGCCATATTGTGCAGGAGCAGTAGTCTTTTAGCATTAGAAAATGTAAGTCAGGTTGGCATAACAGTTAAGTTTACTTAATTCATTCCCATTTAACTCAGAGGTTGAACCAACTTCAAATTCTTAATGTTTCCATACCTCTAGTTCTGCAGAAATTCATTTTGGTAATGCTAATTGTAGGTAATTTTCAAGAAGACTTATGGGCCTATGTGGAAACTCTCCGATGGACAGCAACAGACGGTGAATGTGGCAAGCCCAGAAATCCTAGAAAGCGTATTAAGAAAAGAGGGGAAATATCCCACAAGAGGATACATGTTTATAATGAGAGAACACCGGGACCTTAGGGGTCATTCATATGGGCCCGTAACTGAGTGAGTGGAAAACTACTAAGTTTTTAATTGCATGGCCAAAAACAAGGGCATAGCTTATTATAAACACATAGTATTTGTATTTATAAATAGGAATGGTTGCTGGGCAAATGCCCTTAACTTGTTATTTACCCTTCTGCGCAGGTCCAGTCCACGGAGTTCACGGGCACCATCTTCTTCCAAGCGATCTTCGGCGCATGCGCAGTAGGAGCATTTCGCCAGTACGGATCTACTGCGCATGCGCCAAAACGCCGGTCAAAGCAGGAAGAAGATCGCGTGGAAGAAGATGGTGCCTGTGAACTCTGTGGACTGGACCTGCACAGAAGGGTAAGTAACAAGTTAGGGGCATTTGCCCAGCGGGACAGGTAGGCCAGGGGGGAGAAGGGAGGGGAAGCAACACAGGGGAGGGGGAGGTTTTTTGCGCCCACTGGGTTTCCTTCTCCTTTAATAAGAATGGCTCTCGGTAACTTTCATTTCCTGATTTTTTCCTTTGAAAGACCATAGGCAAGAAGACGCTGAAACATTTTACCTGCAGGAGAAAAGCTATTTTTTAATTGAGAATTAAATACATTTTGAACTTTGCTAACTTAGGCTCTAGTCTAAGAAACTATAAATACTAATCCTGAGCCCCATCATGGCAAGTCCTCACTCAATAAACTCACTTGGAAATATTAAAAGTAAGGCTTCTTTGTGATCGCTGAACCATTTTGTTTCTATTGTTTCCATTCAAAAGAGAGGGACATCAATGGCACAGACTTCGCACAGTTCTGAACCAAAGGATGCTAAAGCCGAAAGAATCCATGGTCTATGCAGAATCCATGAATCAGGTGGTATCCGACCTGCTGGTCAAGATAAAGGAAATTACTGCTCAGAGTTCAAGTGGAACAACAGTGAATGGTGTAGCCGACCTCATGTACAAATTTGCTTTTGAAAGTAAGTCCATCACCTCCGATAACTGCCAGGCTGTGCAAATAAATGTCCTGAATTTTTTAAATTTAGCAGATAAGTCTTAACTGGTATGACACATTACTATCATAGTCTCAAAACAGGTGACAAATTAATGAAATTGTTCAGTCTCTGTAGAATGTATTTTAAAACTAGCTCTACCTTCTCCTTTGCACAGGTATCTGTACAGTTTTATTTGAGACTCGGATCGGCTGTCTGAATAAGGAAATCCTCCCAGAAACACAGAAGTTCATTGACTCCATTGGAAACATGCTGAAATACTTAATGGTGGTGATGAGACTTCCACAGTGGACCAAGGGCATTCTGCCCTACTGGGGGCGCTATATAGAGGCATGGGATACCATTTTTGAATATGGTGAGCAAGCTGCTAGCCTTATAATATAAACTCTAACCCAACCATAACATCTCATGAAAGAATACTTTAAATGCATGAGCACAGCAGGCTGTACTGAAGATTAAATTTAACTTACAAATACAAAACCTAATGGGGTTTTGAGCATCCCAAGTCCCACATCCTTGAGCTGGGCCTATAAGCATTTGTATATCTGTCATATATGTAGCCAGTAAGGGATGAATGTTGAAGCAGTGCAACATACAGCTCAGTCACATTATCCCTGTACAGATATGGATGAAGAGAGACTAAAGCATAGTGGAGTACAGTCTTTTATTATTCCCACACACCCTTTCTCCATTCCCTTTTCCTAACACAATCGGTCAAGCACCTAGAAAATGTCAGCTTTACGCCTCGCCTGTTTGCTGCTACCACTTTAAGCTTTCTTTTCTTGGAATCAGCTTGATTGCCCTAAGGAAAAAACATACATAGGATTATATTGGAACCTTCCTTTCTGTAGACTTTATAGTGGTCACTGAAGAGGAGGGTTCAGTTGAATAAAAAGGTAGATCCCTGTCTGTTATATTTATATTCTCCTCCCATAGGTAAGAAATTGATAGACAACAAAATGAAAGAAATTGATGATCGTTTGAAACGAGGAGAAGAGGTTGAGGGAGAGTATCTGACTTACCTTCTCTCCAGTGGGAAACTGAGCATGAAGGAGATCTATGGGAGTGTGGGGGAAATGCTCCAGGGAGGAGTAGACACGGTATGTAGGAGTAGTACAGCTATAAAGAGCTGTCTTTTATAATGTGTGATGCCTTGAGATATTATTTTCCATCCCCAGGACATGGCCAATGCTTTCCTCACAGGGCTGATATCTAGACCTAATTTTTCAGAGGAAAAGTTTAAATACAGACTCCAAACACTACTGCCAAGGCTGACCTTTAATTTGTACCTGATGATTGGTTGCAATAGATTACTACAACAACAGCAAAACCTCTTTAGGTGAAAATGTATCTAATAAATAGTGAATAAAGTACCCCCTCTTGTAAAATATAAGGATATTATAAGTTACCGAGGAGTTTCATGACATATAAAACACGAGCGAAGCGAGTTTTACAGGTCATGGAACTCCGAGTAACTTCTAATATCTCATATTTGCAATGGGTACTTATTATATAATACACAATTTCAATGAGTATGTGACAGAATGACATCAGAACTCACGTTTAAACTATACATCAGAATCACTTTATAAGGATATAATTTACAGGATATTCATGGCTTTTGTGTATTATTTTACAATATTAAATGTCAGGGCAGAGAACAGTAAGCCCTCTATACATTGCTTCAAAACAGTAAAAAGTATGGATTCTATGGTTAACCCAGCTGCCATAATGTAATATCTTTGTTTATTGCTTTGATGCTACTGTTGTTTTATTATTTTCTTCCATCTCTTTAGACATCCAACACACTGACCTGGGCTCTGTACCAGCTCTCAAGAAACCCCAAAATTCAGAACAACCTTTACCAGGAGGTGATCAGTGTTATTCCTGGAGAAACCACCCCAAGCAGTGAGGCTATTGCCAGAATGCCCCTGCTGAAGGCTGTGATCAAGGAGACCCTCCGGTAAGGAACTTGGAATTGCATCAACTAGCCACTATCATTTGGGGTATTGTAGTTTTACAACATCAGAATGTCCACCAGATGCCAGGCTGCAGCATTATACAGAGATTATACATCATTCGAACCAGTCCCTGACCTGTTGAAGCTCGGGTTGCCACCTGGCCGGTAAAAATGATGGTTGATCCCAATGTTATTAATAGAGGAAAAAGATAAATATATAGGAAGGCCGGTATATTTTTCCAGAAAAGGTGGCAACCCTAGTTGAAGCTTGCAATCTAAGGTCCTGATACCATTCACACACACACAGTAGGGTCAAATTATGGAACCTATTAACCTGCCTGAATGTTTACCAGAGTCACAGACACAGGGAGAAAATCTTGCAGATAGCAATGCTAACCACCTCTACCACCAACTACTGAGAGGGTGGGATGTTTAACTCTAGCATAGGGGAAGAGTGACTGAAGGTTACACCTAAAGGTATCATGGAGTGAGGATGATGGGAACAGAGACGTTTATGAGCCCGATACTGACAGTAGTCAGTGTCAACATCGATTCAGTATAACCAATGTTATTAAGATGTTTTTTGCCTTTTTTTCTAGTCTGTACCCCGTGGTACCAGAAAATGCTAGAATGATAAATGAGAAAGAAGTGATTATAAATGACTATGTTTTCCCAGTAATGGTAGGTCCTTCTTTGGCTTTTATTTTATAAATAACATATACAGTACAATGACATATTCCAGTACTTTGCCAACAAATATGATCTAAGACTATGCTATACTCTGTTGTCTTGTTATCACTGCAGACTCAATTTGTCCTGGGCCACTATGTCATCTCTCAAGATGAAACCACCTTCCCTGAACCTGATAGATTTCTTCCTGAGAGATGGTTGAGGGAATCTGGGATAAAGCACCATCCCTTCGGCTCTATTCCCTTTGGATATGGGGTACGTGCCTGCGTGGGACGACGGATTGCTGAGCTGGAGATGCAGCTGGCTTTATCCAGGGTGAGAAATGTACAGTAGCTATAGACCCCATAACATCTTCATTGTGGGTACCACCAACATTAAAAACCTCCATGATCATGATCCCAGGTTAATAAATTGATCTCTAAAATACTTCTCCCATTACAGATCATTAAGATGTTCAAGGTAATACCTGACCCAGATCTGGGAGAGGTGGGGGCCATAAACCGAGCAACACTGGTACCAAACCGACCAGTCAACCTTCAGTTTATTGAGAGGCAGAGGCCAGAGTAAGGGTAAATGTCACACATTTGCTCTATTCCGCAAGGACCAAACCAATATAAAGATTGCTAAAGAGCAATATGGACATTTCAGTGCATTCTTACAAGCTGGTGTTAAATCATATCCAATTGACAAAAGATGTTGTATAATTACAAAAAAACAGACATAAGGGAGATAATTGGTTTCCAGGAGGTGCCCTCAAAGGCCACCCTGATGGCAGTGATTAAAGAAGAAACTAGACTTACCTTGAAAATAATTAATTGTATTTAAAAATAAAACTGGGTTTTTGGTACTATTTTCAAGGCGGCTATATTTGCATTTTTCTGTATTTTGTGGGAGCAAGCAAATATGGGCCAGATATTTAAGACAATGGAGCATCTTTATTGAGATTATGTAAAGGGGCAAAAAAACAAGGAAGCTAATACCTTTTGCAGGACATTATTTTAAAGGAAACCATCAGAACACTGTTTCAGCATAATGAAAAGAAATGTAATTCTTAGTAACTGGTAGAGAAGTGCATCTTCCTCAATCACATGTACTGGTTTTCCCAGTCACACTCCCTGAGCTCCCTATGGCATGCATGTGTCCAGAAGCATCACAATGTCATCATTTCATTATGCAAAGTAAGTTTTTGGTGGAGTTCCCCATAAGGAAGGTTTTGCAGCCACTGAAAAGTCATGGCTCCTTTTCTAAGACCACACAACAAAGTCTGGAGTGGAGCCTCAGTTAGCGCTAGGATAGCAAAGTACTATTCCAAGACATGCCTTACCTGATGCCTGCCTTTGAGTTTGCAATTTGACTACACTGTCTTCTTGGGACTGTAATTATTTCACTATATTTCATTGTGACCCCTACACACATATTATTTTGACAAATGCAGTCATGAATGTAGTCCTCAGGCTAAAATCCAATTCCTGTAACCACCCTTATTGGCTTACAAACCACAGGTTGGACATTCTTCTGATTTCTGACCCACTTCATTCGGGCATCCCGGTCAGAGATGATTGATGATCTAAGAGCCTGAAACTAGCACAAAGCAGCAAAACCATCAATCTTTTTAAAACAGACTTGAATTTATTTAGACAATAGATTGTCCATCTCCTCTTTAAATCTGACCTCAGTATTAGGAAATGATTTCTATATTAACACATTTCTCTGTTTGGTACTGAGTCAAAGCTCACAGTTCAGGATTTATGGGTGCACAAGCTTGACTGTTGCATGGAATGCCTCTGAGTGGTGTCCATTTTTTGAATGCACAGAAAAAATCAAGTTCTGAACTCCAAGTGCAAGAATATCACATGGTAGCAAAATAGATATTCTGGCTGGCTCTCTGAGCTGTACACACATATACATGTATGACCGTACAATATCTCTGGTTTTGAGGCATGTCACATAGTAGCCAAGCGAACATTCTGAATGGCTCCATCAGGGTCAGTTTTGTGCATCATGAAATGACCCTGCACTTGGGCAGCACTGATTTTATCAGAGGAGGACAGGGCTGCACTTGCAAATGCCTCGGATTGTACGGCCGTCTGGTCAGGGTAGAAGCGCAAAAACATCTGAGAAAGCTGCCAGTTGGTGCAATGTCCCACATACTGTTTCACATCCACACGGCCTGGGCGTATCAGTGCTGGGTCTAACCTGTGAAAAAGGGGATAGAACCATAATTATATGACGTTCATGGTTACTTCATAAACAATTAAGCATTAAGTTCACTTGGTATGAAATCTGGACCAATTCACCTTTATGTAGCCACTATCCCTGTAGCTACCCTTACAGACCTTTTATTCTCCTTATTTCCTGTGCTGCTTTCTTTTCTGTGGCAAGTCCCAAACTAACCACAGAAAAGAAAGCAGAGCAGGCACAGGAAGTACAGAGCAAGAACTGGGGGATTTCTGATTTTCTTATACACAGCGACTGGTACTGAGGATAATACAAATATGTCCAGGATTGGATTTACCCTCTAACAGAATTGAAGGTGATCATTAGGGTGCTCAATAGCTGTACACCACAAGCCACATCTTTTCCAAACTGCTTGCTCGGCCTGCTGCCATTTCCCTAATCACCTGGCTGTCTCTGCTCTGTTGATTACCTGTCAATATGATTTGTTGTCATGAACACTATCCGAGCTTCAGTAGATGCTACACCATCCAGTGCGTTTAGCAGCCCACTAAAAGTCAAGCGGCCCATTCCTTGGTATGCAGTCGGGTCTAGAAAGAAAGAAGGACAGAAATGGTTTTATTACACTTTTACTAAAAAATGTTTCTGCGTAGAATAACAACAAATGCAACAGATATGGAAAAAATGCACAAGGGATAGGGCAGAAAACGGGTTCTAGACTTCCATAAGTTAGTGGGTGGAATAGGTGTATGACACCTTCACTGCACCATACGAGCAGGTTTATTAGATATAGTCTACACAATCAGTGTATTGGTGCAAACAGACACTAGATACTAACTTTGCTTGTTAAGGTCACGACTCACAAACGCAGCATCCACATCTTCTAGTAAATAATGCTCTGCTGGGGAGCTACACTGAGGAGGTGGTTGAGTCGGTCATCTGAGAGGCTGCTGTCACTGAGACTCATCAAGCAGATACTGTATTCCAACTCCCCAGCAAGAGCTGTTCTGAGAGACAGAAAAGCAAGAATGACAAGAAAAGTAGTACACTATACATGAAAATAAAATCTCAAATGCCCCTTCTAGTGGCCACAGCAATACCAAAATGGAGATCAAAGTACTGGGGAACCCCAAGACTGGCAATGGGAATGAAAGACCATATTAGATTTAGCATCCATACAAATATTAATAAAATAAATGAATAGACTACTCATACTGAACTTCAGAACTACTTACATAAAACTGCTCTTCCCACAACCTGGTGGCCCTACAGCAGATAACCTCTACGGTAGGGAATCCCTGCAGCAAACCATATGGAATATCAAAAACTGTTATAACATTCAACAAATGAGAAAGAAAACTGGTTTATATTTTGCCCAAATTGTAACTGTGTAATCAATTAGAAACAGACCTAAAGTTTCTCTCTTACCTCTGTCACTGTACCATTTGGGGTTGTCAATGAAACCTTTAACATCCTGAACAATCTTTTCCGAAATTCCTTGTTCAAGCACAACAGAACTCAATGGTCGCCTGCGTCGAGGAAATCCAAACTGCCTCCATTCTGCACCTACAGCACTGTACATAACAGTCTTCCCAACCTGCTGCTTCAGTGCCAGTTCCCTAGCTGTAAAGCCAATCAAATGCTTAAAACAGGGAACTGATACAAAATAAATTCAGAGTCTTCAATCTTGACCAATATATAATAGTATGTTGAAAAGTATAAGGAAATTAAGCCTGTAAAAAGGAGATACACAGCATTGTCATATGATCCGGTTACTCAGATCTTACCTTCGTGCAGGATGTTGAAGAAGATATTCCGATTGGTTCCCAGGGCAGTGAAGGTCACAGATTCCCAGGGAGTTCCAGTATGCAGGTCAATCATCTGTTTCTCTCTGTTCCTTTCAATTCTGATCCATTTGCTTCTGTACCTTGAGGTGCCGAGAATAGAGCCCAGTAAGATATGGAAATGACTAATTAACCTCCAAAATTAGACGTCCATGCTGTTTAAAGTGGGTCTCCATGATCTGCTTTAATACAATGAATTTTCTTCTCTAATAGTACTGAAAAGGAACATTTAATGCTATACAAAATCTCAAGTTAAAAAGCCCAGGCTTAATCTGGACCTCAATTAACAAACGGTTATAAAACAGAGCCAAAAAGTCTTTTTTAGGGACATGTTTGCCTTAAAGCTATGGATTACATAATTCTGTGACAAAGTGGGAAGATATTTATAGCTTGTACCAGATGAAATGGTTCCCAGGGCTCGGAACAAAGTCAAACTTAGTGCTGATCCGACCACTCTCATGCTGTAGATAGGATGTCTCCACACTCAAGTGCTGCGTATTTTTGGCATAGTGAGAGATCCAGCTCAGTAACCATTGGTAGCTCTTGTCTTTGCTTGGCACTTCTAAAGTGATCATGTAATGCCTCCGAAAGGCAATCATGCCAAACTGGGCACCTTTACGGGTCAGAGCTAGTGCTGTTCCCACGCCAACCAGTCCAAACCCTGCCCCAAAATAGGGATTGTCCTTGAGAGCTGCTACAAAATCAGCAAAAGGCATTGCTGCCGTGGGTGCACCTTCTGCAAGATGTGGTCCGTCCTTCAATTTATGGTTCTGTGAGAAATAAGCAAAGAAACAGCACAATTTGTTTTTGATGATTTCTCAAGTGCAAAATTCAGACACAATTATTTTGCCACTAGCCATTGTATTTTTCTGGCAAATGGGCACTTGGTGTATCACACAAAACGAAGAATTATATATACTGCTACAGTTTCATAACCTACAATTGCTACCATGTACGAACAACACATTTTGGGTTAGAGGCCTGATCTGCCAGTCAAAAGAAAGGGGGCATCTGATAATACATCTGTCATATGTATAATGTTTTATATTATCCATAATAAATCTCCAATCATTAATCGAAATGAACAAAGGGGATCAGTTAAAGGGAAAAGTAAAAAGCTCAGCTAATAAATATGCAAGTGCTTCCCTGTGATTCAAGAATAATAGCAGGGCCAGCAGCCCAAGGGTTAAAGGGGTGGTGCACCTTAAAGGGATACTGTCATGGGGAAAAAAAAGTTTCAAAACGCATCAGTTAATAGTGCTGTTCCATCAGAATTCTGCGCTGAAATCCATTTCTCAAAAGAGCAAACAGATTTTTTTATATTTAATTTTAAAATCTGACATGGGGCTGGACATTTTGTCAATTTCCCAGCTGCCCCAAGTCATGTAACGTGTGCCTGCACTTCAGGAGAGAAATGCTTTCTGGCAGGCTGCTGTTTTTCCTTCTCAATGTAACTGAATATGTCTCAGTGGGACATGGGTTTTTACTATTGAGTGTTGTTCTTAGATCTACCAGGCAGCTGTTATCTTGTGTTAGGGAGCTGCTATCTGGTTACCTTCCCACTGTTCTTTTGTTTGGCTGCTGGGGGGGAAAGGGAAGGGGGTGATATCACTCCAACTTGCAGTACAGCAGTAAAGAATGATTGAAGTTTATCAGAGCACAAGTTACATGACTTGGGGCAGCTGGGAAATTGACAATATGTCTAGCCCCATGTCAGATTTCAAAATTTAATATAAAAAAACCTGTTTGCTCTTTTGAGAAATGGATTTCAGTGCAGAATTCTGCTGGAGCAGCACTATTAACGGATTCATTTTGAAAAAAATTTTTTTTCCCATGACAGTATCCCTTTAACGTTAACTTTTAGTATGTTATAGAATAGCTAATTCCTAGCATCTTTTCAGTTGCCTTTCATGTTCTCTTTTTTTTAATGTTTTTTTAATTATTTGACTTCTTCTGAGTCTTTCCAGCTTTCAAATGGAGGTCACTGACCCCATATAAAAAGCAATGCACTATAAGACTACAGATTTATTACTGTTTCCCTAGCAGGTGACTGTAATAGAACTTGCAGTGCTACAATTGGCTTGTAAAGACTTTTTTTTAAAAAAAAATGATGTAACAGCAAAACAAATCTAATGGGAGCACTCTCAGAATATTTGCTTTAATTTTTCTCCAAAGCCTTTGGTTTCCCTTTAATTATTCCAAAAATAAAACCGAATTATGCCTTCGGATTTGCTATGTGTGTGTATATTATCGAAGGCCAGTAAAATCAGTACCATGCAAAGTATATGATCTAAGGTAATTGTGTATATAAAGAGAAAAAGTGAGTAATGAATGTGGGGCTGCAGGGATTTCTTCCATAACTCCTTGTACAATTTCTACCGCTTTAAAAAGGAATATTTGCAGGTATATATACCAACAGAAAAGGGGCACACGGGGCTATTACCCGCCTACAGGTTACAAGTACATTATGCTGTTCCAGATGTTGGGGAAAAATCCAAAAACAAGAGATCACTTGAGGTACAAAGGGTTAACCACGTTTATTAATTATATAATAAACATACACGAGCTACGTGGATCCTGTACTCAAGTAAGACAGAATACAGAACAAAGGACTGACCAGACATCATATACCCTCTGGTACGAAACTTCATAGGAAAGGTGTGTAAAAGGAGTAAAAGGGAGTTTTAGGGAATAATGAGGGATACACGTCAGTGTGAGATTCTTGTTTTGAGAAAACTAAGGGAGTAAGGGTGTGTGAGTTTCAAGGACGCTTCACCTAGTTATAGAAATACAATAACAAAACAGAATACTGATAAGAACCGACTTGGCAGATGTTACACATAATCTTAGAACCATTTCTACAAGGGCCTCATGTGCACTTTGAAACTGTTCCCTCCATGGGGGGGGCAGGATAACTTTTCCTCCACAATTCCCCCGTTTTGTCGTTTTGTCAGTATGTCTGACAATAATAATAATACAAAACAAACAAGTAAATATAGCATACCTTATAAATGCTGTGGCTACAACCTGTATGAGAATACACGTGGTATATAATGTTTATATACTGTGATAATTAAATGAAGTCATTGTTGACCTTTAGTGTTCTTATGATAGAAAAGAACAGGCTTAGAAGAACTAGCCTTTGAAGGGAAACAAGACAACAAGGTGGTACAGCAACAAATGATGTTATGAAGACAATAGATGATTTGAAGAATGACACCAACACAGACAAGGAAATGCAGGATAGTATGAAAAATCTTTGCACACCAAGCACTGATACCTTGGAACCATGTGGATGGGTCCAACCACGAGAAGATGGATTGTTCCGTGTGATTGGTTAGAAAAGTGTCCTTCATCTGCTGAACCTTTACTAGGTGCTTGTCAATAGTGTCTTCTACATCATATGTATCAACAATGTAATTACAATGGGCTTTACCACTGTACATAACCCTCCATGACTAGCTGTAAGATAATCTAAAACTAAATGATGCTGCATAACTTCCTTCATCAACTGCTGCAGTTCATGACTGACTATCTTGAAAGTGTCGTCGTATTCATTAGTAATGTTATCAAGCAACAACGACAAAACAGACATGAGGCTAAAGGCTTACTTAATGTAACATCTATTAACCCAGGGGGTGTCAAAGAGAGCTTTGGCATTACCTTTGTGAGATGCACGCTTTGCTAGGAAGTGTGCTGGAATCGGAGCTATCTTAATATCTTTAGCTTCCATATACCAGGTGGGAGGAAGCAATAAAGCAATCATACACACCCCGTGGGAACCTCTTGGTAACCAATAATAGGCACATTTACCAGAAACAAAGTCATAAGGTGAAGGTAAAGTGTAAGGAAGATCGAGACCTATAAGGTAGGTTAGTCTTAGCAACATGTCGATGCTTAGCAAACATTTAGTAAAAGGATTACTACAATTTACCTTGAAGTATGAATAATTTCTTCTGTCAGTGCTGAACTTATCTAGCACTAGTGAGGCTGATTTGCAAGTAAGGTCACCTAGGTGTAAATGATTAGCTGAAATGTTGATGCAAAGGCCATCAGAACATAAGTGTACCGACTTACCAATATCCTTGGGCAACACAGTTTTGTTAAAACACATGACTGGTGATTTGCTGAATACTGAGATGGCCATAGGAATAAGTGTAGTGTTATACGGGAGAAGTGTAAAATTACCTTGTGGCAAGTTAACCATATCCTGAGGGGATAGAGGTTCTGCTACGTATGACATACTGCGAGCTGTAAAGGCAGAGTGTGTACATATCCATCAATCAATAATATTGAGTGTGGATGCTACTATAATATGCATTTTAACATTATTATTAGGCTCAAACAGTTGTGCATATGTCTCTTTTGACAACTTTAACGTGAGCTGTTGATGAAACATTAACCTCAGGTACAGAAGATGCTGGCGAGGCTGCTGTCGTGTTGACTTGTGACTTGTCATCAACGGCATACTTTATGAGTGCTGCAATCAGCACAGTAATGAAGATAAGGATGTGCAGCAGGAAGAAACAGATGATAAGTCTCTTGTCCGGCTTCAGACCAAAACATCTGGTCCACAAAGACATGATGATGCTGCTGAAGATTTGTCCTGGTGTTTAATCTTCACCCGATGTTGACCTACTTACTTAGCACTGGATGTTGGGGTCCCTGGGACTTAGGTGGTGGTGGGAAAGAGACGTTATTATGTCCTGCATTTCCCCCACTTACAAAACAAGTGGAAGTTGAGTCTCCTTACCGTGAGACGCGTGGATCCAATTTGATTTCCCTTCAAAGTTACAGCGGTTTCTGTGGTGAGGAGTACCTGGAATGGTCCTTCCCAGCGAGGCTGAAGAACTTTGGCGATGTGTCTCTTTACGAGGACCCAATCTTCTGGAATGCATGCAATCCCAGAACATCTACTGGATCTGGTAGAATAAGAATAAACTCGAGAATAGAATATGGTCAGTTATTTATGTAACCGAGTAACATATTGAGTCATTCTTCCATAGTTCATGTAAAGAAGATCAGCAGGAGGAAAGTACTGAGCCATGCGTGCTGGTCTCCCAAACAATAATTCATGTGGGGAGAGTGCCTGACAGACATAAGCACTATATAATATATATAATATAATATAAGCACTATAAGCACTATATCAAGGGCATCTGGCCATGCAAGTTTAGTTTCTGCACATACTTTACTTAGTCTTTCCACTTTCCCACTAGCTTGGGGATGGTAAGGTGTGTGAAACATTTGATGTATCCCAGTGTCTTTACAGATTAGTTGCATTACCTGTCTTGTGAAATGTGTACCTTGTCTTGTGAAATGTGTACCTCGGGTATATCTGCAAACAATCTCTGCAATCAGCTTTTTACCTGCAGCTTCAGCTGAAGCTTTTACAATGGGCCAGGCTTGCAGCCAACCAGAGAATTAATCAACACAAACATTAAACAGTACATATTCATAGGTACAACATTTAGGTAGCTGTATGTAATCTATCTGCAATATCTGAAAAGGGTACATTGCTTTAGGAAGGTGTTTGGTAGGTGTTGGAACTATCTTAACTGGATAGCGTTGCACACAAATGAAACATGATTGCACATATTTGGCTGCGATAGACGAGAACCTGGGGGCAAGCCACACTCTTGATACTGCATCACACCTCCCCCCTTTTGAAATGTGGGTTAGACCATGCGAGGCAGCAACCAAATATGGTAACAGAGCACGATGTGCGACAGGGCAATCGCCTAAGCACTAAAAAGAAACATCACCATCTGGAGTGTAAATCCGGCTTTAAGCCAATGTTCCTTCTCTTCAGGTTCCGCTTGGGCCTGAAGGGCTGATAAAACAGCACTAGAGCGAACAGGTAGTGTTGGTTCTTTTACAACAAATCCTTTAAACATTTTTTTATACAACGCTGCCTGCTTTGCAGCTATATCAGCACGGGCATTACCTTGTGCTACAGGGTCAGAGGACCCGGTATGGGCTTGTACAGTGTTTCTAAATACTGGTATGGACTTGTACTTAATGCCTGCAACCTGCTTTGGTAGTCGGATTAGGCATTACCAAACAAAATACCAATCATTCTTGCCAGGCTTTTTAATTGGCAAGATGGGCATGTTTACAGGGCTGATCCTGTGAATTAACACTCCCCTGTAACCCTTGAATGACTGGACAAATTCCCTCTACTTGCGCCCTGGAAAGTGGGTACTGTGAGATTTTGGGCAGGGGGGCCCTTGGTTCTACTTGTTTGGACACAGGTGGTATGGATGACATCAACCAGACATCTGTCGGTGATAAATCCCACAAATCACTTGAGACACATTGTAATTCAGGAGATACGGAAGGTTCCTCCTTAGACATTTATTTGAGTGACAAAAGATTAGCTGGGCATTGGGCATCTCAGACACTCTGTCCAGAGTGCAAGATATGGTGTACCCTACTTTACAAAGGATGTCCCTACCGATGAAATTGTCAGGGGTGGAGGCACTTAAAAGAAAGGCAGCTTTTGTAGATACGGGACCAATGGATACTTCCCCTGGGCTTGTTTCTGCCTTAGGGATAGGATTTCCTCCCACTCCCACTGCTGTGACTACATTACCAGATAATGGCAGATTTGGGACAGTCTTTAAAACTGAGCAGGCAGCACCGGTAGGGTCAGTCTTTAAAACTGAGCCGGCAGCACCGGTATCCACTAAGCAAAGGAAGGGTAATTCATTAATAAACACTTTGATTAGGGGGTCTGGGTGGTGATTAGAAGTGTTTCTAAATACTGGTACTGTGGGTTGCCTCGCACCTTCAGTTGAGATTTATGAGGGATGCATTGGAATGTGTAGGGGCTGCATCTCCTGCTGATGGAAGGGCTTTCTTTGGGAATCTGCCCTTATCAGAATAATGCCCTGGCTTATTACAATTAAAGCAAATAACTGTCTTTTTGTTACGGTTACATGACCTGTTCTGTCATCCGTTATTTTTGTTGTAGTTATTGTTTCTGGAGTTTTGGGACTTATCCTATAAGTTGTTAGGTTGTTGCTGAATGAGTAACCCTGCTGGGGCTTAGGACAGGAGTTCTCGAGACTTGTGGCAATGGCAATTATCTCTTCTAACTTCTTATGCTTCTAGGCAGGACTATGTAGGCTGAGTTTACTTTTAAGATCATCTAGTAAACCTGACACAAAGGCAATAGCAAGTAACATTGTTTTTCCCTCATTGGTTAGGGAAGCTGATCTGCCACAGGCAATGACCCTCTCCTTAAATCTGGTCGCATACTGGACAACAGACTCTTGGGCATCTTGGTTAAATTTAAAAACTGTTTCCAAAGAAGCTTCTGGAAAAATGGTGCCTACAGTACCTTCCAGAGCATGTAAGTGGACCCCAACTTGGGCTGGGTCAGCAGGGTTAGTATCCCAATTCATTTTGGCTAACAGATGTTGGTAATCTCCTGGATCACACACAACTAACATATCGGTCCAGTTAGGGTTATGGGCACTATGGAAAAAGAAGAGTTCCTGTACAAATGTGTGTGGATTAGTGTGGGCTGTGGAACATCTTGAAAAATCCTTCTAAGATCTGATACTGTGTGTGTGTGCCCCCCACCTCTCCCCCCCTCTTCTCTAGTTTGTACTGTACAGGCGGGGTAGAGCTTGGCTGTTGGACTGAGAACTGCCTGTATCAGAGCTGCTGTTTTCAGCACTGAAAGATAAATTGTCTCTAAGATGTTTGACTTTTAGGTGTTATTTCTCACTATTCTCTATTTTCTTACGTATCTCTTCCTCTAGCAGCTTTTCTTGTTCCTCTCTTTGCTTTCTAGCTTCCTCTGATTCTACTGCACTTTCCTGACCTTCTTTCTCCTCTTCTCTGCCTCCTCTGACCTTCTTCTAAGGCACTTTCCTGACCTTCTTCTTTGGCACTTTCCTGACATTCTTCCTCACCTTTTCTGCTGCCTTCTCAGATTCCTGCGCTCCCTTGCTCTTAGTTATTGTGGGAAACATCCCAGCATAAGGGCGCTGATGGCTCTATGTATGCCTTATGATTTACAACCACTCAAGTCTGTAGTGCTAGAGCTTCTGAGATATCAATGGTGTACTGTTTATTTATGTAGATGTAGGTATGGCAAAGGACTTACTCTTTGTAAGCTTACTCCACTTATGCAAGTAGGACACAACAGTTTTACCATATCTATCCGCAATCACCCTTACTGGTGAACGCGCAGAGGTAACCAACCTCTGTTCACATCCGCTATCACCTTCCTGGTGAATGTGCAAAGGTGAACAACCTCTGTTCACAAGTTTCCTCCCTTCTAGGGCGAGATGCTCCTAATGAAGTCTTACTCTCATACTGGCTAAACCGCCTTAGTGAGATTAGAGCCCATCTTAAAAAAATTGCCTTCTTCCCTCAAGTCCTCAGACTAATATTGGGGTATACATTGGTACCACTGGTTTCTTACGAGGTGGGTTAGTACAAGTCTTATAAGCAGCGAAATTATGGAACAGTTGGAATTATTTCACTTAGCAGTTAGTTCCCAGTCACATGCACATTCATACAGGACACATGGTTAAGACAAACATAGATACCTCGAATGATCTCCTTGGGTCAGGCTGCTTGAGCAGCAACACCCAGTCCGTGTAGAACCGGAGGAGAAAGGAGACAGAACAAGGTATGCTTTCCTTGTGTGGCCACTCCTGTCCCGTTAGTTCTCTGGGTCCTCACTGTGGATGGATGAAGTCAGCGTCTTGAGCCTGCCCGCATTCGACCACCATTTGTTGGGGAAAAATCCAAAAACCAGAGATCACTTGAGGTACAAAGGGTTAACCAAGTTCATTATTTATATAATAAACTTACACGAGCTACGTGGATCCTGTACTCAAGTGAGACAGAATACAGAACTAGGTACAGAAATATAATAAAACAGAATACTGAAGAACAGATTTGGCAGATGTTACACATAACCTTGGAACATTTTCTACAAGGGCCTCATGTGCACTTTGAAACTGTTCCCTCCATTGAGGGGGGGGCAGGATAACTTTTCCTCCACACAGAGGACACACCACCCACTCTCAATCCTCATGTCCCCAGCATGCTAAACCAGTTCAATGTACTATGCGTTACACACCTCTAAATCACACAGCTTACTTGCGTGTCCAAGAACTACTTTCTATGCGTTTCACGCCTCTCTGTGGGAGAGACTGTGCTTCTCTGCGCATCCAAAGAGTTGTGCGTTCCAGCGCTTACTTCCGGTTGCGTTTCAAGCTACCTCTGCGTGTGTGTATGGTGTGTGCGCCTGCTTTTAGGCAAGAACGCAAAGCTGACATTAGGCATTGGTTTTGTACTCATCCACACATATAATGTATAATGTACCCCAGAACTCATAACAGATGGCACAAAGGCATTTCTGTGTACAATACCCCAGAACTCATAGTAAGATGGCACAAAGTAATTTCTGTGTATAATACCATCAGAACTCATAGTAGAATAAGACAAAAGCCATTCCGAGTATAATACCCCAGAACTCATGGGAAGGAGGCACAAACACAATTCCGTATATATCACAGAATTCACAGCAGGGTGGCATAGTCCAGATGGCATAGTGGCAGTCCTATTTTTTTGAATGTTAAAAATCAGAATGGCTACTTAAGGGAAGAAACGGGTGAATGGTGTCACAGTGGGAAAACAGAGGAGAGACAGCCAAAAAAGGGAATTTTGGGGAACTGAACATAGTAAAGTAACAAACACCATAAGGCAGAAGAAATTAAGGGGGATTTGTATCCAGCATTCATCTGCACTGATTGTTGGGGGGGGGGAGAAAGGGAATCTGTAAATAAGGGAAGTACCATCCTGCCTTTTGGTCTGTTACATAGTTAGATCAGGTTGAAAAAAGACAAAGTCCATCAAGTCCAACCCCTCCAAATGAAAACCCAGCATCCATACACACACCCCTCCCTACTTTCACATAAATTATATATACCCCTATCTATACTAACTATAGAGTTTAGTATCACAATAGCCTTTGATATTCCAATAAATCATCCAAGTCCCTGTTATAGTCATTAACTGAATCAGCATCACAACATCACCTGCAGTGTATTCCACAACCTCACTGTCCTGACTGTGAAGAACCACCTACTCTGTTCCTTTAAATGAAAGTTATTTTCTTCTAGTCTGAAGGGGGGGGCTCTGGTACAGTGATTCTCTTTATGGGTAGAAAGGTGCCCTACTATTACTTGTAAAGTGTAATCATGGACCCGGAAGATGGATGCCATGAAGTCCACTGCCAGAATCTGGCCCGAGGGGTAAGTATATAATATGGGACATTTCCCGGGGGGGCAGTTAGCCTGGGGGGAGGAGGGAGGGAGGTCTACGTGGGGTGGGGGGTATGGGGATTTTTGCAAATGTGTTGAATTCTCCTTTAAGGACTGGAGTCCAAATCTGCACTGCATACTCCAGATGAGGCCTTACCAGGGACCTATAAAGAGGCATAATTATGTTTTCATCCCTTGAGTTAATGCCCTTTTATATGCAAGACAGAACTTTATTTGCTTTAGTAGCCACAGAATGGCACTGCCCAGAATTAGACAACGTGTTATCTACAAAAACCCCAAGATCCTTCTAATTTAAGGAAACTCCCAACACACTGCCATTTAGTGTATAACTTGCATTTATATAATTTCTGCCAAAGTGCATAACCTTGGATTTATTAACATTGAACCTCATTTTCCAGTTTTCTGCCCAGTTTCTAAACTTAGACAAATCACAAAGTGGCAGCATCCTGCATGGAACCTATAGTTATGCCCAATTCCAAAACCCACCAGCACACCCTGGCCTCTCATGCCAAAATTGGTCCAGTGCTCCGTAAAAAAAGGGGAATCGTCACCCTCAGCAATATGTGATAAGAAGAAAATTATTAGGGATGCACCGAATCCAGGATTAGTTCGAGATTCAAACTTTTTCAGCAGTATTCGGCCGAATCCTTCTGCCCAGCCGAACTAATCTGCATATGCAAATTAGGGGCGGGGAGGGAAAACGCGTGACTTTTTGTCAGAAAACAAGGAAGTAAAAAATGTTTTGCAAATTAGGGTTCGGATTTGGTTCGGTATTCGGCCAAATCTTTCACAAAGGATTCGGGGGTTTGCCCGAATCCAAAATAGTGGATTTGGTGCATCCCTAAAAATTACCGGTACTCAGGACCCCATGCAAGCAGGCCAGGCCCTGCGTGTTTATTAAACATAATGTTTCAGGGGGCGTACCCCTTCGTCAGTCTAACAAAGGGGTGCACCCCCAAAACGTTACATTTAATAAACACGCAGGGCCTGGCCCGCTTGCATGGAGTCCTGAGTGCCGTTAATTTTTTTGTTATCATGTATAATGAACTTTTCCCTATCTCAAGTCACTCTAGACAGCACAGGTGACTGTCAAGTGAATGTCCGAGAGGACAAGCAACCCCCAAGATGGCTGGGGGGAGAAGGGGACAGACAACCCCCTCATGACAGGCAATACCCCCCCCCACACACACACACACACAGCTCAGTAAACTGGCAGTTGTAGAATAAGCAAACAGAAAAGGGCAGCCATGGAAGCACATTAAGAATCCTCAACCCAGTCTGTAACACACACGATACATCCCAGTAGAAACCCCTGTAATTCTCATGAGGAGGTCAGTCCCCCCACTTCATTCCCTGACCCCCCATATTCCTTCTGCCCAGAGACTGCCCTGTTACCAACATCCAGACAAATGACATACACCACACGACACAGACAGGAGCCTTTGCATTTCATGATAGCACCACTCACTAAAACAGATCTTTCTGCAGCTGTGCTGTCTCCTGTACTTCTCCTAACAATCGGCTCTCAGCTGGCAGGCTGCAAACAGCATACGGTGCAATGTGGTGCTCACTCTGCAATCCACTGATCATGTCTGCTGTTTGCACTGCAGCCTGCTAGCCGAGAGCCGATTGTTAGGAGACGTACAGGAGACAGCACAGCTGCAGAAAGATCTATGTCACTGTCCACAAAGTCAGTACAAAGGGCTGGGGGAAGGGGACTTGGTCGGGCTTCTCAGAGTACTGAAAGTTACAAGTCCCCGACAGTAGATCGGAAGTGGCTCACTTAATAAAAAACAGAGTGGCACCTCGGGCATTTGCCCTTTTAGACAGATTATCAATCCGGGCCTGTGTGTGGGGCATGTTTAGTTGTTACTGTGTGTGTGTGGGGGGGGGGGGGGGGTCGGAGAATTAGGGGCATTATTTGTACATACATTTAATTTTCACTGTGATGCAGATTCTTTCCTACTGTACTGATACAGACACAAATTATATATATATATATATATATATATATATATATATATATATATATAGTAAAAATCATACGCAAAAAGGAATAAGGAAAATAAGGGCAATTGCAGAGTGTCTTTTAAAATACAAATTATTGCATCCTAGTTAAAGATTAAGGTAAAGAAGAAGGTAAGGTTAAAATAACTGGAGGTGCTAAGGGTCCCCCCCCCCCTGGTGATTGCAATCGCTTACCTGTTGTTACCCTGGGTAACTTGCCAACACGCAGTGCAAGGCACTCTGCAAGTAATACCCTGGGAGCTGTAAATACCTATTTTTTTTTTATAACTTGTTTTTATTTTGTTTTATAACATAATAATCTTTCCATTTCCAATGTACAAATTTTCAATAAATATAAGTTACATCAACAATATAAAGGTAATATTGTAACAACATTTCTAACAGTCAGCTCTTTTAAACTATTTAAAGACCTTATGAGGAGTTATGTCTGATAAGAGGTCAACATTCTGTTAATTTGATGGCTCCTGGGGGGTGCCTAGTTTGGTTGTTCCCGTCACTGCTGTAAAGTTCTGAGGTATTGGGACGATTCCACAACCAGTGGGTGGTTTCTTAATGATTCCAGATTGTACCATGTTGTGTATCAAAAAGTATAAACTGTGAGGTGTCTTAATTTGAGTTGGAAGAGATTTTATGTATATTGTCCATGTGTTAAAGAATTTTGTTGTGTTTTGCTCTTTTCAGATTGTTGCTTCCAACAAGTCCAAATGAAAGATATGATGTTGTTTTCTTTTAACCAACGTTATGGGTGGGGGATCAGTGTCTAGCCATTGCTGAAGTATTGTTTTTCCTAGCTGCTGTCGCTAGTCTTCCCATGAAGTTTTTTCTGCTTTTGTTAATTGTGTATATGATGCGGTATTGCTAAATAAAGCCCATTCTGTTTGTTTTTGTAGAGGTTTTCGAGCCATCTGTATCCCATGCAAGACCACCTCCTGCCAAAAAGTTTGAAGTAAGGTGCAGGACCATAGATTATGTACTAGGTTAGCCTTAGGGGAAATACCTATTTTTTGCACACCCTTTTACTCTTCCCAAACTCTGGGTATTTAGTAAGGGGAGACCTGGGAAAGAAATACTTAACTGTAGGGAGCAAAATAAAATACAATTTAAAGAATTACTGCAATCCCCAGCACAGTTGAACATTAAAGTGTTGTTTGCTTTGTTGTTTCAGCAGTAAATTTGAATGTAGATGACGAGCAGTAACAAGAAATGCTGCCCTCTGATCAAGGGAGATGGCAAAGTTGGAACTCTCAAAGTCATGTAACTGGACAGAAAAGTCAAGCGAGGACTTGTTGCTCCAATCAGATATCCCTGGGAAACAAAGGGAGGAACCACCTTGCACTGTTCCTGCACAGAAACATGAGGCATTGCACCCTTCCAATATCATACAATCTGGCATAGCATCTGATATGAAAATGGTTGCTTTAAATGTTACTGGCCCGGAGATGCTTAAAGGAAACTCAAGTGATCTTAGAGGTAAGTGCCAGCTCTGAATTTTTTTCACTTTGTCCTCTCTAGCCATCATGGTTAAATGTAATTTTCCCTAATGTAAGAAAAGTGGATTCTAAACAGCTTCCCAAAATAAACTAATTACAAACGTTTAATGGTTTTAAAGTTATTTGTAAATGTAATTGCTACTGAAACCAATATATGTCCTTCTGCATTCCTAGTTATGACCCTTGAAACTGTTTAACAGAGCCTTCTCCAGCCATGACAGGTTTGTAAAGTCATAATAATAATAATAATAAATAAGTCAGACCCACCATTGCAGAGAATAGCAGAGAACAGACATATACTTTTAATAGTAAATTGACAGATTTACAAATAAATATAAAACCATTGTAATTTGTATAATAAATTAACATTGGAGAGTTGCTTAGGATTATATTTTTTTTAATAGACAAAATTTTTTTATAAAAAGAGGTAAATATCAAAAACATGCACAGTTTCTCGCTTAAAAACATTTATTGGTGCATATAAACCACAAAAAATAACATATCAATATTCAATTCACACACACCACAAAGCAGTGTCTCCCCCCCAGTCTGCCTACCTGTTGTTAGCCACACCCTCCTGACGCGTTTCGCGCTATTGGGCGCTTCATCAGAGGAGGTCATTTTTTTATATCCTGCATAAGTATGTGATGATTTTATATATTTGTTTTGGAGATATAATCCATTTGTAAATAACATCTGTTTACTTGTTTTCATTATTAGATCTGTCTCAAGATGATTCCACTTTCTCAAGTTCAAGTCTGCTGCCTCAGGACTTGTGTTCTCAGCTTCTACCCAATGAGGCTTCAAATCTTCCCAACAATTCTCACGGTGATGAGAACAGGCCTTCAGCTAGAGGTGTTAGATGTGGATATAAACAGACAAACAAACAGACAAGCAAAGGTGACAATGGTTATTCTGCCAAGTCAGAACATTTTCTTTGCCCAGTCTGTAGCAATGAGTATAAAGCACCCAGTGAATTGAAGGGACATTTTAAAAGCCATGTGCCTCCCCGTCAGGACTTCAACTGCTGGAAGGTTTCTTGCCCATTTAGAACACAAGATCGCAAGCATTTTCAGTTGCATCTGAGGAAAGAACATTGTTTAACACCGGTTACTTGTGCTCATCGTACATGTCGTTGGCTATTTCCAAACAGTGAGGAAATGAACCTGCATTTCCGCTATCACTTTCCTTTTCACTGCAGCCAGTGCGACTTTGTTAGTTCTAACACAAAGCTATTTTCACAGCATAAAAAGGAACACAATGCAGAAAAAGATAATTGTTTGGGTGGTGGGACAACACAGCCACTACAGGTTCCTACCACCCAACCAAGGCAAGATATCCCCCATGACAGCCTGAAGCCCAGTGAGTACAGACAAAAAATATTTGCATTCCATTTAATTTTTTGCTGTTAGTGTCTTTTTATTCAATATGACCAATATTGTACCATAATCGCAGGCCCGGACTGATAATCTGTCTAAACGGGCAAATGCCCGAGGTGCCACTCTGTTTTTTTATTAAGTGAGCCACTTCCGATCTACTGTCGGGGACTTGTAACTTTCAGTACTCTGAGAAGCCTGACCAAGTCCCCTTCCCCCAGCCCTTTGTACTGACTTTGTGGACAGTGACATAGATCTTTCTGCAGCTGTGCTGTCTCCTGTACGTCTCCTAACAATCGGCTCTCGGCTAGCAGGCTGCAGTACAAACAGCAGACATGATCAGTGGATTGCAGAGTGAGCACCACATTGCACCGTATGCTGTTTGCAGCCTGCCAGCTGAGAGACGATTGTTAGGAGAAGTACAAGAGACAGCACAGCTGCAGAAAGATCTGTTTTAGTGAGTGGTGCTATCATGAAATGCAAAGGCTCCTGTCTGTGTCGTGTGGTGTATGTCATTTGTCTGGATGTTGGTAACAGGGCAGTCTCTGGGCAGAAGGAATATGGGGGGGGGTCAGGGAATGAATTGGGGGGACTGACCTCCTAATGAGAATTACAGGGATTTCTGCTGGGATGTATCATGTGTGTGTTACAGACTGGGTTGAGGATTCTTAGTCTGCTTCCATGGCTGCCCTTTTCTGTTTTTTCTACAACTGCCAGTTTACTGAGCTGTGTGTGTGTGTATGGGGGGGGGGATCGCCTGTCCCCTTCTCCCCCCCCAGCTGTCTTGGGGGTTGCTTGTCCTCTCGGGACAGTCACCTGTGCTGTCTAGAGTCACTTGAGATAGGGACAAATTCATTATATTAGGCATAACTATAGGTTCCATGCAGGATGCTGCCACTTTGTGATGGACTTGGATGATTTCTTGGACAGACATAATATCAAATGCTATTGTGATACTAAACTCTATAGTTAGTATAGATATGGGTATATATAACTTATGCGAAAGTAGGGAGGGGTGTGTGTATGGATGCTGGGTTTTCATTTGGAGGGGTTGAACTTGAAGGACTTTGTCTTTTTTCAACGTGATCTAACTATGTAACACACCAAAAGGCAGGATGGTACTTCCCTAATTTACAGATTCCCTTTCTCCCCCCCCCCCCCCCCAACAATCAGTGCAGATGAATGCTGGATTCAAATTCCCCTCAATTTCTTCTGCCTTATGGTGTTTGTTACTTTACTATGTTCAGTTCCCCAAAATTCCCTTATCAAAACTGTTGCAAGGATTTGGCTGGCTCTCCTCTGTTTTCCCACTGTGACACCATTCACCCTTTTCTTCCCTTAAATAGCCATTCTGATTTTTAACATTCAAAAAAATAGGACTGCCACTATGCCATCTGGACTATGCCACCCTGCTGTGAATTCTGTGATATATATGAAATTGTCTTTGTGCCTCCTTCCTATGAGTTCTGGGGTATTATACTCGGAATGGCTTTTGTGTTATTCTACTATGAGTTCTGACGGTATTATACACAGAAATGACTTTGTGCCATCTGTCGAATTTCAAAGTGCAAAAAACTTCAAAATTCGACCATCTAATAGGCTAGTTCGACATTCGAAGTTGAATTCGTAGGATCTTACGATCATACGATTTCACTTCGACTTCTAAAACCAAATGTTGGCTATATGTTCTAGGAGGTCCCCATAGGGTAACATAGCAATTCGGCAGGTGTCGAAGTCAAAGTTTTTTAAAGAGACAGTACTTCGATTATCGAATGGTCGAATAGTTGAAGCATTTTCACTTCGAATCGAAGTTGAATTTGGCCTATTCGATGGTCGAAGTACCCAAAAATTACTTCGAAATTCTGCCCCTAAATGTGTGGATGAGTACAAAACCATGTGTTTACATGTGGGCTGCTTTGATTTTTTTGCCTTTTTTGCTTTTTACTCCCAGTCCAGCCCTGTTTGTAATCTTTGAGCTGAATTTCAGAAATGAGGCACATCTTACTAATAAGCCCACATAGTGGAGCCAGTAGCTTTGTAAGTAGCGGGCGGAATCATTTTTAGTAACTGAACTCAGAGATGGTGTATGGGATAGTTAAAGTGATTAATGTAAAGTGATATAATTTCTACCAGTGAATTTGACATCATTTTGAATAATTTTATGTATTTATTATTAGATAAGAAAGCAGAGTATGCGTCACTTTCTCCTCAGCAAACCATGAAAAGAGCCAAAACTACCACCAAGAATGGAATATCCAAAGAAAATCCCATGTGCGTCACTGATGGAGACAGTAGTACTTTTACTGCATTCAAAAATAATGCAACAAAAGTGAAAAATAGCCACACTGTTAAAAACAAGAGCAAGGCATTTAAAGGTAAGATCTTGCAATGTGTGAATGTGGCAATACCTTCGTGGAAATAGGCAGTTTTCCCTTCTAACCTTATTGAATCCCAATCAGTCTGGGCTTGTAATTTGATCTTCTGATGAGTGGGGATGTTGTCTCAGCTGGAGATGCCCATTGCACCCATTAGAACAGTTTTGCTTGTTACACTATTATTTGTTAGAATGCTCTTGCAGTGTCAGTGTATAGCAGTGTTGCATTTTGTTTTGCTGCCACTTATACACTCATTTTTATTAAAGGAGATGTGGAGAATGGAAAGGAGCACCTGTTTAAGACCCACATGTGCCCAGAGTGCAAACGTTGCTTCAAGAAACGGACTCACCTGGCAGATCATTTACATTTGCATTTTCCTGACCCCAACCTGCAGTGCCCCAATTGCCACAAATTCTTTACTAGCAGTAGCAAATTGAAGATTCATATGATGAGAGAGGCAGGTGAAAAGACCCATCGCTGCCCACTTTGCAACTACAGCTCTGTAGAGAAAAATGCCCTCAACCGCCACATGGCAAGCATCCATGAGGGGGTGTCCAATTTTTACTCAGACACCTATTCCTGCCCAGTATGCCAGGAGACATTTAATCTGAGCCAGGCTTTGAAAGATCACATGAAAGGGCACAAATCTGACCCACAGTTGCATCTGTGCTTTGAACAAGATTGTAACCAAGCCATGTCAGACAGGAAGGAGTTCCTTCGGCATCTAAAAGAGTCACATGGAATTCAGGCAGTTGAGTGTAGGTACCACGCCTGTTCGTTACTTTTCAAGAGCCGTGAGGAGATGGAGCAGCACCGTAAGAACCATTATGCCTTTCATTGTCAGGAGTGTGACTTTGTCTGCTCCAATAAACACACTTTTCGTAAACACAAGAAATGTGGGCACCCCGGCAAAGAGGAACTGTCTTGTCCCTTCTGTTCATTTAAGAGCTTTAACCCAGTAGAGTACAATGACCATGTAGGCAAGATGCATGCCAATGAGAAGATTCATCGATGTGGGGATTGTGATTTTGCCACGGCTCACAAGAGGGTTCTGATCCGTCACACGTTGCTGCACACAGGTAGGGGTAAACTTTCTTAATTTCTCGATTTTTCTTCAAACAATCTTGGGGTTACTTTGCTTACAGCTGTACAAAATAAAAGGATCAACAATACCAAAAGTTACGATTATTACATTGACAGGAACCAAAAAGACCTCCATTAACCTCTATAAGACCTTTGGACATTTTGGGCCAAATCTTGGGCCTGCTGACAAAGTGTCTGAAATGGCCTTTGTTCAACATTGCCCTATACAATCTGCTGTGTTCCAATACCTTTTTTTGTTCTTCTATAATAGGGAGTCCGGGGCAAAAGTGAATTTTGGTCATTCAGGCAATAATGAAATTACTGTTCTATCTTTCTGTACAGGGGAGAAACCTCACAAATGTACACAGTGTGACTTCATGTGTCGGGATATCAGCTACCTCTCCAAACACATGCTGACCCATTCCAGTGACAAGAACTACATGTGTACTGAGTGCGGATACATCACCAAATGGAAACACTACCTCAATGTACACATGCGCAAGCACAGCGGTGACCTCCGGTCAGTCCTACAGAACACTAACCCTTTCCTGATTGCACCGAACAGTAGTCTTGACTGTATTTGTCACTTTGTTTTACTCTTAAAGGGGAAGGAAACCTAGCCGGCGCAAACCCCCCACCCCCCCTCCCGTTTGTTGCCCACCCTCCCTCCTCCCCCCTGGCCTACCCGTCCCACTGGGCAAATGCCCCTAACTTGTTACTTACCCTTCTGCGCTGGTCCAGTCCAGGGAGTTCACCGACGACATCTTCTTCCAGGCGATCTTCTTCCTGCTGTGAACGGCGCATGCGCAGTAGGATCATTTTGCCGGTACGATCTACTGCGCATGCGCGTGACTTTTGGCGCATGCACAGTAGATCCGTACCGGCAAAATGATCCGACTGTGCATGTGCCAAAACGCCGTTCACAGCAGGAAGAAAAACGCGTGGAAGAAGATGTCGTCGGTGAACTCCCTGGACTGGACCTGCGCAGAAGGGTAAGTAACAAGTTAGGGGCATTTGCCCAGCGGGACGGGTAGACCAGGGGGGAGGAGGGAGGGTGGGCAACAAACGGGAGGGTGGGTGGGGGGTTTGCGCCGGCTAGGTTTCCTTCACCTTTACATTAACTTTTACTATGTTATAGAATGGCTATTTCTAACCAACTTTTCAATTGACTTTCATTTTTTCTTTTTTATAGCTATTTAATTATTTGCTTTCTTCTTCTGACTCTTTCCAGATTTTAAATGTGGTTCACTGACTCCATCTATAAAAACAAATGCCTTGTAAGGCTACAAATGTATAGTTATTTCTACTTTTTGTTACTCACTTTTCTATTCAGGCCTTCCCCTATTCATATTCCAGTCTCTTATTCAAACCACTGCATGGTTGCTAGGGTAATTTGGACCCTACAAATAATAAAAAATGAAAAGCAAGTTGGCTTTCTACATCATACTAAAAGTTAATTTTAAAGGTGAACAACCCCTTCAAAAAAGAACAGTATAAACATTCACTAGTCAGCGTGGTTTAATGCCATGTCTTCTACAATTCTGCATTAGGTACATTCTTACTCCAGCAACTCCCTTTCTGTATGTATGATATAGTATCTGGTCCTGTAAAGCTGTATTTGGCTGTGTCCAATAGCTGTAGCTCCTGCTTCTCATCCTACAGCTAGCTCAGACTCAGATAGACCCTTCTACCTGTATAGAGGGTCATGTTTATGAAGCTAATGCAGTTGGATGTCACAAGTTAATACCAGTCCTTACATGAGTATTTTGCATTCCAGTTGTACCTAGCATAGCTTACAATGTGCTTTTTCATTAAAGGTATCATTGCAACCAGTGTGCTTATCGATGTCACCGTGCAGATCAGCTGAGCAGCCACAAATTGCGCCACCAGGGCAAGAATCTTATCTGTGAGGTCTGTGGCTTTGGCTGCAAGCGCAAATACGAGCTGCAGAAACACATGCAGTCCAAACATTCACAGACTTGTCAGATCCCAATGTATCAGTGCCGGTATTGCAACTACCAGACAAAATACAAACAAGCCCTGCATAACCATGAGAACTGCAAGCACACTAAGCACCGAGAATTCCACTGTGTTCTCTGTCCATACCGCACTTTCAGCAACACAAGCCTTTTCTTCCACAAGCGCAAGGCCCATGGTTATACACCAGGGGATAAGGACTGGCTGGCCCGATATGCTAGGATGAAACAAGATATCAGCCAGTCTGACCTGCTTTTCCTATACACTAGTAGTTCTACAAAATCACCGGAGAAACCAGTACCTTCTGGTGCTGAACAGAATTCTTGCCTTGATCCCCTGATGTTAAGTTCTAAAGTAGACAGCAGTTTGAATGTACAAGAGGCCGGATGCCTGCAGGTTGCAGATATGACTGAACCATCTGGAGACAATAACATTTCAGTGACAGACGAGTCTCTGCTTGCGACCATCACACTAGAACCAGTAGAAACTTGCAGCATAGAAATAGAAGACTATCCTGTTCAAATTCAGCTTTCAGAGACAGCAGAGGAAGCTTTAGGTACTTGTGAAGATTCTCTTCATACAAGGGAAGAATTGCTGTGCTTCAATGAGAGCCTGGAAGTCGAAAACAATATTAACTGTGGTCAAGTATATGACGAAGAGACAGATCCTAATCTTGAAGATAACAATAAGATGAATGATGATTCTTCTGAGACCAGGGCCAAGTTCAACCAAGAACCATTGCTATGTGATCTTAATGATAAATGTGCAGATATTCCTGTTCATGTAGGTGCTAATCTTGACCTCCAGCACAATGGTATACCACTGGAAGTTGATGAGTCTTGGGCACATGTTGTCAAGGATGGTGTGCAACTGACAATTATATGTGAATCCACTGAGCTTGCTGATGACAGTACTGCTGAGGAGGAAAATTCTGCCACCTTCCAAGGAAATGTAGAGGAAATTTCTAGACCAGAGTCCATGTTGAGAACATTACGGAAGCAGGACAGAGAGCAGGCAGAAACCCTTGTTTTGGAAGGCAGAGTGCAAATGCTGGTGGTGCAGTCAAGCACTCCAGTATACCGATGTGAGAAGTGTCCCTACATTACAAGAAAGGAAGGTTGTATGCTGCAGCACTCTAAATCGGGGTGTCACACACGTAAATCCTCTCTGGTGTGTGAAGAATGCGGCGCCAGCTTCAAACAACAGAGGGGACTAAACACTCATATCATAAAAAAGTGTCCAGTCATGCTAAAGAGAAAAAAATCCTCTGCTCAGGCTGCATCCTCCACAGAGGCAACTATCCCAGAAACAGGTTTGGAGGCCCCTGCTTCAGATCAGGGCATAATGGAAGAATCCCAAGCATCACTGACATCAGAAATTCACGTGGAACATGTGCTGTCGTCATGCCAGGATCTTGTTCTGGAGGATTTCAAAGGAAGTATCAATGAAAAAAACAATGTTCTAGAGAAGGTTGAAAACCAAATTATTGAGTTTTCATCTGCCTCTGAAAACTTGGCCACTGATCCTTTAATGTCATCTGGATACCAGGACAGTAAAAAATACAAGTTTGAGCATGGAAAGTTCCGTTGCATGTTTTGTTCATTTGTCTGCTCTAGGGAATGCACCATAATCTGTCATGTGAGGGATAATTGCCGAGAGCTAAGGGGCACCTCGAATGAAGCAGCTCTGAGAAGGCATCTGCAGCAGAACCATGGGCTCATGGAAGTCACTGAAAGGAGTGTGAGCTCTATGGATGATGAAAGCCAAAATACAGAAGAAGATGATGACCATAAAAAGGAATCTGTTTATAAAATAAGTAGTGATCCTTGCAATGACTCTAGAATTTCATGCCCCAGTTGCCCTTTCACATGTTCCCAAAATCGAGCTATGAGGACACATGTGAAAAAAGGCTGCTTAAAGCCAGGGGAGCTGCAGTGCCCTTTGTGCTCATTTCGTTGTATGTCAGCAGCAGCACTGAAGCGTCACAAGGTACTGCACCAGAAATATAGCCGTAACCAGGCCCAGCTGAAGTGCAAGCAATGCGATTTCACCTGCAAGCAACCACGGTGCATGAACCAGCATGTAAATATCCACCATGAGGGTGTTAAGCCCCACCGCTGTCGATACTGTGATTTTAGTACAACACGACGCTATAGACTGGATGCTCATGAGTCCTTACACACTGGGGTTGGACGAATTTCATGTGATTCTTGCATACGTACTTTTGGAACAAACTCCAAGTTGCGACTTCATCAACGCCGGGTCCATGAGAAGAAACCCACACATTTCTGCAGTCTCTGCGATTATAGTGGCTACAGCCAAAATGATATTGCCCGTCACATGGGAAGTTGCCATAATGGCGAGCTAGCCTTTCCATGTGATGTGTGCCAGGCTAGTTTCAGTTCTGAGGCTGCACTGAAGCAACACACTATACGCAAACACCAGGAGAAGGCCACCCAACAGTGTTTACAATGCCAGTTTTCTTGCCACAGCCTTGCCACTCTTAGGTGCCACCTTCAGAAGCATCACCTGCAGCTGGACTGTAGCATCTGCAAGCAAACATTCTGCCACCGAAAAGATCTAGAAGAGCACCGCAAATCTCATTTTGCCCATCACTGCCATTTGTGCCAGTATGCGGCCAAAGATAGGCAACAGCTTGTGCATCATTACATAGAGGAACATGAGACACTAGCTTTGCCCGGTTCTGAGCAAGAATTGGGGCTTCTCTGCTGCCCTTTCTGTTCCTTTTCCTGTCGTCATCAACTAGTATACGACCATCATGTTAAAGGCCATGGGGGCATACGGGTTTACAAGTGCTCAGACTGTGATTATACCACCAAGAACAAGCAGAAAATCACTTGGCATAGTCGCATCCATACTGGTGAGAAGCCCTACAAATGCCACCTCTGTAGCTACGCATGTGCTGACCCTTCTCGCCTCAAGGTAGGAATTCAGTCATCTTTCTAATGCACAGATTGGCTTTGTAGTACTGCAGAGCTTCATACATAGGTTGCTTATCTTTTGTATATATTTTCCTTTAGTACCATATGCGCATCCACAAGGATGAGAAGAAGTACCTTTGTCCCGAGTGCGGCTACAAATGCAAATGGGTTAACCAGCTAAAATATCATATGACCAAACATACAGGTAAGTCGGTGTATTTAAAGAGCATCTAAACTCAATAGAAAAGAAATGTAAACTTACTCAAATGCTTCTGGGCTACACTCTTTCCAGTGGTCAATTATTTTCTTTATTAAAGCTTGTAGTTGGTACATATTTTTCAACACGGACTATTTCTGACCAATCTATTTCATGGTATGTTCATGAGGTCCCTAAAAAAGCCATCCAAAATGGATGACTTCAACAACCCTCATCTAGTTCAGCACATGCATGGAAACATTGCTTGGTCCTGATCTACATTTTGTTGTCCTTCCAGTGATCCTTTATCCATACAGGTGTGTGTGGACAGACTGCACTGATAGGCCTTTGATAGCTGGTGTGAGATGCTGAAACTTGGCTTATGTGCACAGAAAGCTGCATTTCAATGGGGAACCTTTTCTCCATAAACTGACCAGAATGATTTCCTATTTTTTTTAATAATCATAACAATATTAATATATCACAGTCAGACCAGGATTAAGTCTCACCCACTGTCCTGATCATGGGCAATTGGGCATCCCAGGAACTGAGATTGAGAGCTTTCTACCTGGGTAACTGCTTAAGTGGGGAACATTCTAAGAGGGGCCAATTAAACTCTGTCCAGATTTCATCCCAAGTGCTTGTCCTCTTAATGTCCCACATTATTCTGCACCTTTCTTAAGTTTTAGATCTGATTTGTGGTAGTTTAAAGGTAACCTAATCCTTCCCCTGTGCTTCATCCAGGTTTGAAGCCATACCAATGTGAGGAATGTGACTACTGCACTAATCGTGCCGACGCTCTTCGGGTTCACAGAGAGACACGTCACCGTGAGGTCCGCTCTTTTATATGTGAACAGTGTGGGAAAGCTTTCAAAACTCGCTTCCTGCTTAAAACTCACATGAGGAAGCACAGCGAGGAGAAGCCATATGTTTGTAACTTGTGCCAGAGCAGCTTCCGCTGGCCTGCTGGCCTACGCCATCACTACCTCACTCACACCAACCAGCACCCTTTCTTCTGCCAATACTGTACATATCGGGCCAAGCAGAAGTTCCAAGTAGTCAAGCACCTACAAAAGCATCACCCTGACCAGCCAGACATTACAAAAGGGATAGGGAAGGATCCATCCATGCCCTCTGTACAGACTTGCGATTCTGCTGAGGCAAAAGCCAACCAGCCACTTGACTGTGAAGGGGACAGCCTGTCTGGAATGAACTTACAGTAATTACATAACCTGCGTTGCTTGAACCCCACTTATTTATCTTTTATTCTTTGTGGGCTTCCATCAGAAATTGCTAATGAAGGACCTTTAGCTGCTGCAATGTGCTTTATCACTGCTGCTCACAGTAGAATGAGACGGCATGTCATTTGTCTAAAGGTTCGTTAATAATAAAGAAAAGCAATTGAAACACACCGCCATCCTGCTGATATCAACCATGCCTGCTAGCTCGGTTGTGTGGTGATGCTGGGAGTTGTAGTTACGGAAGAAGAGAGTTTTATATAAAGGGAACATACTTTAGACCAACTTTAGCATGTTGTAGGCATTGACATTTTAAAACATTTTGCAGTTGGTCTTATTTCTTTATTTTCTGGTTGTTTTTAAACATGTTTGCCCTTCTCTGGTCTGCCTTTCTATAAACCTGAAATTTTAATGCTTTTTGAATGACTGGCACCCAGAAAGGCGAGTGGTCGTGAGGCTTGTTTTTATTATTACTTTGTATTTATTTCTCTCTCCTATTCATCCTTCAGTCTGTCATTCAATCTATTTCCCTGTTGCTAAGAGAAACTGCCCACCAGGCTTGACCATGTGGATACTGCTGCAGGCCCCCTAAGAGTGGCCAATCTGACAGTTTGAGAACCATTGGTCTCATACTAAAAGTTAACCTTCCCTTCAGTGTCTTAAACAAGAAAGTGTTATGAAGGGTGTCTTATCCAAGAAACATCAAATAGCTGCATAGGTAACTGTCCGTTATGATTGCTATTTGAGCCCTATTTACAGAAGCCGTTACTGAAAAGAGACCCAAATGTGCTCCATATTGCTGTGCTATCTGGGAGGCTGTAGTGAAGACAGGCCTGGCGCCACACAGACTATGTGCACCTTATTATTTATATAAGCAGATGAAAATGTTTTTTACCTGGTGGAAAAATAGTAAAACGTCTTTTAAAGAAACAAAAAGAAAGATGGTACTGATTTTTGACAATTTTACCCCTCAAATACAGTGGAGCTTCACCCATAGTCTGTAGTCAATAACATGAGTGCACTGATTCTTTATATCCAAAGGAGTAGGTCACCTAGTAAGTTATACAATGTCTTATACTCATCAACTTTTCAATTGGTCTTCATTTTTTTATATTTTGCTTTTCTCTTCTTCCTCTTTCCAGTTTTCCAGCTTTCACATGAGAGTCACTGAACCTGGCAGCCGAAAAACGTTTCCTGTGAGGCTGCAATTTAATTGTTATTACATTTTATCTTTTTGTTCAGGCCCTAGTCTAGTCCTCTTCCAGTCTAAATGTGACCCTAGCTGCTGAAATTCCAAACTGGAAAGCTAGTGAACATAAAGCATAATCCATAATAAATAAAGTCCATTTTCAGATTGTCTCAGAATATCGATGTCTATATTACACTAAAAGTTATTTTAAAGGTCAGTTACTTCATTAACCTGTTGACATGTATCATGACTCCCTATTATTGGTGCTACCTATTAATATCCTTAAAGGGATCTGTCATGGGGGAAAAAAATTCAAAATGAATCAGTTAATAGTGCTGCTCCAGCAGAATTCTGCACTGAAATCCATTTCTCAAAAGAGCTAACAGATTTTTTTATATTCAATTTTGAAATCTGACATGGGGCTAGACATATTGTCAATTTCCCAGCTGCCCCAAGTCATGTGACTTGTGCTCTGATAAACTTCAATCACTCTTTACTGCTGTACTGCAAGTTGGAGTGATATCACCCCCTCCCTTTTCCCCCCAGCAACCAAACAAAAGAACAATGGGAAGGTAACCAGATAGCAGCTCCCTAACACAAGATAACAGCTGCCTGGTAGATCTAAGAACAACACTCAATAGTAAAAACCCATGTCTCACTGAGACACATTCAGTTACATTGAGAAGAAAAAACAGCAGCCTGCCAGAAAGCATTTCTCTCCTAAAGTGCAGGCACAAGTCACATGACCAGGGGCAGCTGTAAAATTGACAAAATGTCTAGCCCCATATCAGATTTCAAAATTGAATATAAAAAAATCTGTTTGCTCTTTTGAGAAATGTGCAGATGTCTGCTGGAGTAGCACCATAAACTGATGCATTTTTTAAAAAAACATGTTTTCTGATGACAGTATCCCTTTAAGAATTTAATACTATGTTGATAACCAGGTTTTTCTTTTCTTGCCCATGTTCTGCGAAATGAGGTGTGCCCAGTGCATACTGAAAGCCTTTATGAGCCCAGCAATGCCCTTTTGAACAAGCAAATGCTGGCTTAGACTCATGCTATGTAAATAATTAAAATGTCAATACTAAGTAACTGCTAGCTAGAGTGTGATTCATTTCTGAACACTATTTGGGCATTAGTAGGTTCTGACAGTTATATCCATATTTTGCACACTACTTTATGGGCTGTTGAGAATTAATAACCAACACAGTGGGGCACATTACTATTAACAGACACAAAACACATTCCTTGTGCCTATTATTAATTTGTCCATTGTGACTTTTAATGTCACAATAGACATCTAGTAAAACAGGTATTAATGAGCTCAAGCTGAGCTATTACAGTTTACCACCATTGTGTATGTGGCCTCTATTGGGTTCTGACATCATGGATATATATGTGTTGTTTTACCCATGCTGACCCAGCTTTCTATGAGCTTTTGCATGTTGTCTGTACATGGGGCAACCCCTAAGGGGAAAGATGTCACACTGTTAAAGGAGAACTAAACCATAAAAATGAAATTGGCTAAAAATGCCATACTTTATATAATGACCTTATTGCACTAGCCTAACGTTTCAGCTTCTCAATAGCAGCAATGATCCAGGAACTGAAACATGTCACAGCGGGTCACGATCTTGGAAAATGTTGCAACACTCACATGCTACGTCGGCGCTTAGCAGCTGTTGATAAGATAAGCTTAGGAGTTTGGCGCAAATTATCAAGCAGAAAATTAGGTTTGTCTGTAATATAAGCTGATGCTGCAGAGTATTAAATTCTGATGCTAGTTGCACTGGTTTCTGTGCTGCCATATAGTAATTATCTGTATTAATTACTAATCAACCCTATATTACATTTGTATTCTATGTGCACTCTATATTTTGAGACAATCCCTGAGTTCAGTAACCGACAGCAGCACAGAGCACGTACAGTGAATCAGCAGAAAAGAAGATGGGGAGCTACTGGACATCTTTGGAGGCACAGATCTTTATTGCTAAAGGGCTGTGGTTGCTTTGGGGTGGTACAGAAGCACAATACATAATGTACAACATTTCTAGCATACTTCTGTAGTTAAGCTTTAGTTCCCCCTTTAAATGTATTGGGATAGCTTTCGTCATTAGGGCTATTATACACCCGGTTACTAGCAGCACCCCGATTATGACAACATTTTAACAAAGCTTAAGGAGAACTAAACCTTTCTTGTAAACACAGGGTCCCCAACTAAAAGTAGCTGTTGGTTCAGCAAAGGAAAGAGAGTCAAAGTAGGAAAATGTTAGTTAAATCATATTATTCCACTGATTTCTTGGCCAGACTGAAGGAAATTGGCAAAGTGAAAAGAGTTAAAGGCCAATCACAACTAAACACTGGTTTTTGGGGGGGGGGGAATTACACTTTCAGACTTCAACCACTTTTTCAGCTGTGAAGATTTTGCTTATTTTTGAATACAGGTAGTTAATTGTACAAATCCCTTTATATGATTACAAGCATTCCTGATGGAGCAATGTAAATAAGTCAAGTGATCAAATGTGAGAACATTGATAAGATAAGTATTTGAGAACATTGATAAGATAAGTATTTGCAAGAAATGGAAACATTAGGTGATAGTTATTGTGCATTGCTGTATTAATAATACGTCTTTCTGTATTTCTTATAATTAGATTATTGATTAGTGTTTAGTTCCCAAACTGCTGCCCTGAGAAGCTCCCACAGCCATTAGCACATGAATAAATAACAATGCAAATGGAAATATGGACATTGATGCGTGTTCTGCTTTTATTGCAGAGTTGACTGATAAATGACTGGTAAGCATTTAAATGAAGATTTAAACAAATTAATTAAAAAATTGATCATAGTGGTATTTTGAGAACATTAGCAATCAATATAATTATATTGTTCGAGTTATCAAGTTATTTGGCATTTTTTCCACTGCTAATATAATTAATTTGAAACAGTGCCACCTGCTGTTCATTTAAGTCGCATTTGGCAAAAAATGAATGTAGTGAAAAAATGAGTCTTGTGATTTAGCTCTGTTTAGAAGTGGCTGGAGAAATGTCACATGACTGATTACTAATTTTTAGTATAATGGTATGTTCTTGTAGTATATAATGAAATATTGTCACACTGATTGCAACCCCACTGTGCAAACAGAGCAAGGTAGCCCTCTTCTGACTAGTTGCCCAGACTTCAACCTCTGTGGAGGGTACGGACCTCCTTGGCCACATGGCTGTACTATTACAACATGATTGTATTGTTCAGCTTTCACTTTCCACTCTCTTTTGGATGTGCGACCTGAGCGTGACAAGAATAAGGAATGGATCCTGGCCCCCTGCATGTCCCAAGGAATGGTGGTCTTGGTCGCAATCTAATCTCAAGCCTATAGTAAAGCTATAAAGCTTTTGTGGCAACATTTTATGTATTTATATATTAAAGAGGTATCAATTTAGGACAAATTTAGTAAAACCTATTTACTATTCATTAGTTATTCAGAACAACCCTGCTGACTTCAGTCACTTCCTTTATTTTGGCCACTACTCCCAAGAACTTGTATTGTAAATCCTAATTATCTACTGCTGGTTGGGAGCTGAAATGTGCAGCCATATTTCTTGTCCTGGTACAATGGAAGTTGCTATCCTGGACTGGTCATTTGCTCATTAGAGGTCTGCAGTGGAAATCACAACTTGTTTACTCTTAGAAAGTGAGGCCCAAGGAATTACCCTCCATTGTGAAGAGTAAAGCAAGAGTAAGTCTGCCCACGAGAGAAAAATCCATGTTCCACAAAGCACACATTTTTAAATCTATTCTTTATTGTAAGGACTGAAGCATAAGTGAACCATTGAGGGCTAGGGCCCACCTCTGTATACAAGAAGCAAAATCTATTAAACATTTGCAGCTAGGAGCTCACAAGATGGCGAAAGCAAGAAAGGTCAGATTATGGTTATTGTGGCTGGGACAGTCTCTAAGGAAGTAATTAGCTTTAATATTGCCGGAAATATAACACTGCTTGGCCTTCCAGATGCAGCAGTCACAGAGCAGCATCTGGAACAGAATAGCACCGAGAAATACAACTGTACAGTTTATACCATGTAAAAATAAATATATTTATAGTTTTATATATATATATATATATAATCCCCTTTTGCTAAGGATCGTGCAATTTACAGCAGAATAATCTGCAAAACAATAAAAGAGTCAGGCATCTAATATTCAGATCCTTTATTGGGAAGGTTCCATCTACGTGTCTTGCTCTGGCTGTGATGCATCTGTAACTCGGATGTGAACAAACAAAGAGGCAGGAGGAATCTTTGTGCCATCTCGTGAGAGGAGGTGGATATGGCGATATCCTAGGGGGGAAAGAGAAGAATAAATTGTTATTTGAGGACAGGCCTGTCCATCTGAAGGTCTGTGGGTTTACTGGGGCCATTAATATCCCTTGAAAAGCCACAGTCTTCTCAAGGCCTCCATACAACTTCACTATGACAGTTTCCATTTTACTATTATCTGGCCTTTGAACATGAATAACATAATCAGCCAGAACTGTACATCTGGCCATACACTGAAGGATCATCGTGTTTGGCCAGGAGGTGGATCACAGTAAGAACCCATGACGACCTTTTGGGCGAGAACAGTACATACATAGACTGATGTGGACCTCGATCGACAGGATATCTCAACCTTATTTATCAATATCTGACTATGCCTTGTTGAGAGCAGCTACAGTACAAAAAATCATGAAGGTATACAGGTTCCTGTTGGGAAGTGCAAGTCTGGTGTTCCTGGTGCTCAGCTACTCAGAGGAATCTATGTTACTCCATCTTTTTTTTGTGCGGCAGTGGACTATGGCTTTGAGAAGCTTTGGGGCTTGGTGAGCACCATTGTTTCATGGAAAATGTGAAATTGTGCTTAAGAAAGTTTTACTTTGCCCTGCTGTCATCATTTTGGTCTCATAGATGGCCAAAAAGCTGTAGACTCAGTTAGAAGTAGCCAGTTCTGCATCTTCTGTATGGTGAATTTGCAAAATAAGATCTCCCTCTAGTGACAATTTACCTGCTCTGCACTGCTCAAAGGGATCTCTACATCTGGAACCACCCACCTTGTTCAATGAGCTTCCCAGGTAGGACCAAGCCCCATCTTCTCACCATCATATTATATTCAGTAACTGTAGGCATGTGTAATTGGTGGCAACAATGAGGGAAGAAGGGTAAATAATGCCCTTCATGTTGTTGTACTGTGGTGTTGGTGAATTTTCATAAACTGATAGGGCTACGCACAGACTTGGCCAACGCAACCACTCACCGGATTTTATGCTCTTGAACGGGAGAGTATACTGTCCGACAAAGTCGTTTCTTGATGTTTTGTCGTAATCTTCTACCACAAACCTAACAAGCGCCAGTTCAGGAACGTGGATTTTGAAGTGCAGTGTCTCATACCACATTGGGTTAAACCCTGCGTACAGAAATGGAACAGACAGCTCAATAGGAAGATGGTTTATTTCAATGTTTGTAGGGTAGGCCAGCAGGACCAGTGGTGTAACAACAGGGGAAGCAGATTCTGCAGCTGTATGGAGAAATGTTCACATGCAGATCTGCAATCCATCCAAGATGTATGGGTAGAGAGGGGGCCCAGGAATCATTTTTATTGGGGGGGCCTGGAGATGTCATGCTCTTCCCCGGTACTGAAATTATTGATGTGCAAACATATTAAGCATTGTTACCCCAGTGCAACCCCCTGCACATGTACATACCATTATTTTCTATATATTTTGTCTCCTGCTTTGTTTGGTCAATGGGAACCCCAAATATCTCCACTCTCACCAAAGGATCCACAATGGAACCTTCTTTGCTGTTTTCAACCTTAGGCAGTTGCTGGGCACTGATAACCTGTAAAGGCATCGGATAGGTTTGTTAAGAACTTGTAGTTATTGATGCTATTAAACTACAGCTTAGCAGCCCACATCAGCCTGTGATCGAAAAGAGTACTTACTAGTATGGACAGATTGACAGGTGAGTATCCTTCCGTGCCTTGTGGTTGATCTGGATTGAACGTAGTCTCCACATGTCTCATGAATGAAGGCTTCAGCACGTAGCCACAGCGAGCGTTCTGACGGAAGAGGCCATCATTCAGATCCATCTCTACTCCGGCTGTCTGGAAGTTTAGTGCCGCTGAGAAGAACCAAGAGAGAGGGACAGTTTGTGCCCTGTTTAATTGATCTACATATTATTATCTACATATTTGCTCATAAAGCAGGCCCACCTCTCCTTATAAATGGTAATGGCATACTATATGTAGCCAAACCCTGTTCGAGTATATATTTAATAATCTATCATTTGTATTAGGTTAGGGTCAGGACCGCCATCAGAAATCACAGGGCCCCGTACAACAAAATTTCCTGGGCCCCCTGGGTTGCGCCCACCGCAAGCAGCCCCACCTACAGGTCCGCCCTCCCCACCACACAGTAAAAAAACAAAAAAAATATTGGTGGCTAGGGTTCCCACATGTTAATAAAAAATAAAAAGATATTGGTGGTCAGGGCCCCCCATAGAAAAACATTTGTGGCCAGGGCCCCCCATTAAAAAAAATTGGTGGCCATGCCCCCCCCCACATTATAAGAAAATTGGTGGCCAGGGCCCCTTAAACCTCCATGCCTTCCCGAAGTCAGCAGCTCTCAGAAAGATGGGGTGCCCGGCTAATCAAGTAAGTGTGGCGTGGCTGGGGCCCCCCTTACCCTCAGGGCCCCCTACAACTCTCCCCCCTGTCCCCCCCTGATGGCTGCCCTGGTTAGGGTTACCATGACAAAGGGGGCCCTTTCAGTCTGGGGGCCAGCAGCATCTGGACCCTTTGCTCCCGAGGCCTAGCCTTGGCAGATTTTTGCTATCATGAAATGTAATTTCTAATTTATTTGAAATTAGTATAAATTAGTTCCCTGTCTGTAAGAGGGGAAACATACTCATTTGGCACCCGACATTCCACATATCTTGGGGGTTGTAATTGGAAGAATCTGTCCTGAGTCCTGTGGGGTAAATACGCATCAGCTGCCAGGCGTTGTGCCGGACAAAATCATTCCCTAGAGGAAGCATAAGATCCATCAGCAAGGAACATTGACATTACTATATCAAGCTGAATTTGTTGCTCAAGGGGGTGGACAATTTTGGCAAGCTAGCCAACAGAAAAATCACAGATGGAGCCCAGGCAGAGCAATCAGCCATGGACCCCATCCATTTGCAGAGCAGTTCCTGGACAGCTACAGGATTGTGAGGATTGAAGTGAGGAGCCATTTAAAGATTTCTGCTAACCCATCCCCAGAACTCAATACATTTCTTTTTTACAGCCCTAATTGCAGGGCTAAAAACCTTGACTTGAGTAGTAGTTTGTGTTCTGGGTCTAGCCTGGCAGAAATTGAAAAAGAAATGTCAGGATTTTTAATTTTTCACTGTTTCTATCTAATTTAGTACAGCATAGAAACACACCTGGTTCTCGTACAAGCTTCCTAGCCTTGTACTCTGTGACTGATGACATCTCGTAAAGTATGTAGTGGGCTCTGGAATGCTGGAAGCTTACAAATGGCACACTCTTACAGTAAATGACACAGTCCGAAAGCTCCTGAGAGAGGCGTTCTTTGGACTTCTAGAGGAAGGAGAAGATAAGCAATTCACCTGGTTTATATGTTTATCTGTTTGTGTTATAGGTCAAGGAAGGGAAACTCTGGACCTACTTTTGCCCTTTTTTTATCCTCATTTCTCTCCTCTTCCACCTCAATGTTCTCTTCCTCGTCTGACACCTCACCCAATGAATCATCAGGCTGCTCCTCCAGGCTGTCTTCCAATCTACCGATTTTCTTCCCCTTTAGTAGGATCTTCCCTCGCAGTTCCTAGTAGCAACACAAGACCATACCCATTTTCAGTGAGGTTTTACCCATGATCTCAGCTTGCTTTACATTGAATTGAAGGTTAAGTGGGTGGCCTGTCACATGTAGTGTATATGAGATTCTCAGTTTATTGCTCCTGCCACAATGAGAAATAGGAGCGAGCAGAGAAGCAGCAAGATGCATCCTGCATAAGTAAGAACAACAGGGGGGTGATCTTGTTGCAGTATTAAACTGCTGATATAATGACTTATTGAATAACTTATTGAAAAAATAATAATGTAAATTGCAAAAGTACTCAGGAGGGCATTTTAAGTTTTGTGGGTGGGTGAAGTTATCTTTTAATTAATAGCAGTTAGCTCAGTTAGAGTATGTATGCCTTATTCAAACATGTCAGTTGACAATGACAATTCGCAGGGACATTGCCAATTTACTAAAAGCCATAGAACATATTTCACTAGCAAAAAAAAGCTCTGCATTAGAGACGTTTTGCTCCATTTCACCGCAAATTGATCAAAGTGTGAAAGTTTCTATTCATTACAGTTTTCACCAAAGTCTGTTTTGCCAGGTTCTGCCTGGCGAATTGATAAGATGAAGCTACATCCTCAACATTATTATGTCAGTGACATCATATCCTGTACTCCTAAAAAGTCATAAAAAAGGCAAAACGCTGGCGTTTTTTTTATATATTAATGTGGGATTATGTTTACAATTTGTTTGTTTATACTTGAAGCTCATGCTTAGGGTAGGCTCATGTCTAGGGCAATAGAGGATTTCTAATAAATACATACATATGACCTTTATGTACCCACCATATTTAAATTGATGTAAGCATAAGTATGTTGACGAAGTTTAGCTAGGAAGAAAGTAACGTTAAAGCAAATTTGCTAAAAAACCTTTGTGCTGATAGTATTTGTGCGAAAGTACACCAGCATTCATTTGCTGAGACAAAGTTTTGCATTTTTCTGAATACGTGTATTCACCATAAAATAACTTCTGGCGTAGTTGCACAAAGTATGGTGGAGCCTTCCAAGGCAAAAAATCACACGTAAGTAAATATGCCCCCATATGTGCTACTCACATCGGGAGATGGCAAACGGACAGGAATTCGACCATCTAGGGTGCTCATGACAAGTTTATTTCCCAGAATGCTTTTCAGGTGCTGAGCCATGGCGTCCTGTTGTTCCACCCCACAGTGATTCTCCAAGGACAAGATGACTGGGTAGTCAGATACCTGTGGAAAGAAAAACATAAAGTTACCCAAGTCGATACTAGTGGAGTAACATTTTCCTGTCCAGCTGCCAACTCCGTGCAGCCATTAGAATCTGACCTTGCCTGAGATTATTGTTCTGCCAGCTGCTGTTTTATTGTCTCTGCTCTCTGTGCAGCTAATGTAATATTTATTGGGAATATAAAAGTCTTTTATATCACTTTTATTCTTTTATGGCTGAGCATGAGCAATGGGTCAAGAAACTGATCTCCCAGCAGAGTAATTCAGGCTTCACTCTCCATTCCTTACATAATGAAAATTCACCCTGGCAGGTGAACACAGAGCAGTTACGGGCAGAATGGTGAACCTGGGCAGCCCCTCTATTATTGAGTGGCAGCCTAAAGAGCAATAAACTTGCAGTTTGGTATGCTCCCGCTGGTATTCCCCAGCCATTAAATCCTACCTGCTGACTGGTTGCTATTGGTTACTAGACAATTAAAAACTTTGCACCTTTTATTACATTGTCCCATTCCTGCCAAACTTCCTGTTAAACTGTAGGCTGCCATTTGCATCTGCAAGAGCGCCATAGTTCTAATCATATAATATGAACAGTAATGAGTCATAATCAGCAATTTACCCTGAAGGCATACTTGTCGATGGCTGAAATGACATCTTTGAAGAGGATTTTAGATGTGAAGGTGCGCCCGTGATACACAATGGGTTCTCCATTCGGCCCATCCCAGGTGTCCACTTCCACACAACGACAGCCTCGTTTTAGTGCCCTGGGAAAGCCAGAATAAAAGGATATATTTCAGCTCATGACATTTTGGACATTTTAGAAGAGAAATATCAAGATTGGCATCCCTATTCTAAAGACCTGCTGAGAGTTATTGGACAGGGGTCAAGACAAACGGCCCATTGCATTATTGGTGGAATAATGAGTCATGCACCTGATGTATCCCTCAATGCTACTCTGTCCTCGGATCTGGTCCTCCATCAGGTAGGTGTTGTGAGATGATGAGATGAAGTAATGGCACAATGGCTGCATCATATCCTGATAGAGCTGCTCATGAGCCACGTTGAAAATGGATCCCTCCGGGGAGCACAAGTACACGAGAAAGCCATCTATACTCATAGCGTGAAGTTTCTTTGCTAGAAATCAAGCACAAGGATCAATATCATATTTAGTTATTTGCTGTGGTGCTATAATCAGTTCAAATGCATTTGTATAATAAAAAGAAAAACAATTCTAAGCAACTTCCCAATATCCATTTAAACTTTTAATGGTTTTAAAGTTATTTGTGGATGTAACTGCAATTGTAAGCAGTATCTGTCTGTCCATTCTGCTCTCCGGTTCTGACTCATGAAACATTGTAGCAGAGATGAGTGCTTAAAGTTAACCTTAGAGGGGAGTGGAAACAAAAGAAGGTAATTCATTCTACAAATAAATATTGAACAGAGGGAATAATTTCTACCTGTTACATTACCCAGTAATGCTTTTTGGCTTAGGAAACCCTTGAGCTTGACTAAGTAATACCAACACCAGGTTGCATTGCCCTACAACCCTCCCTGGTAAGGAACACATTCTTGCTTTTATTCCCTAGGCATTTGCATTATGTATAATTAGGAAAGTACAACAACATGAAGGAGAAAGGGAGAAAATACCGCCTGATTATATAACAGTTTACAAGCAATTACATCACAATGAGGCTAAATAATTTACTACTCAATTGAAATAACAACCCACTGTTCACGGCCCTTTTGTTTCAATGCATTGATTAGCAGAGGTTGCCATGTTGGATATAGCTTTCACTTTCCAAAGGAAAAGTATAGGGTAAACATTACACAGAACAAAGGAGTCTGTGTACATTATGTAATGAAGGTATTTTCCCATCAAGGTGCTGCTTAGCAACGGAGATTTCAACTAACTGCAGGTCATCACAGGGCTACGAATGCAACTGGGGGATTTGTAATCCTGATTTAACAGTAAACCTCCATAAAACTTGCAATCTGCACTGAAAATAAAGGAACCCATGAATATAGAATCTACGGTGCTGCCTCACTAGGAATTCTGTGTCAACACCATGGTCTACTCCATTTACTGTATATTGATCTTCAATTCCCTTAAACCATAATCTTCATTTGAACACCCAAACAGCAGCTCACCAGTATCTGACGGCTCATAACGGGCAATAAGGTCCATTGCTATCTCCTCTGTGTTTTCTTCCTCTAGTTGGCCCTGCTGTAAAAAGTCCACAAACTCCAATAGGGTTAGCTTCTTTCCATCCTTGGAGAAGTCCTGAAATATCTTTAGCACCTCGTCACGCTGTGTCAGAGCTTTGTAAAACAACACAAACTCCTCTCCTTCTAAGGTTCCTGACTCTGACTTATCTGCCATCTGCAAGAAGACCAAGAAAAAGTAAGCTAGAAAGGCACATGAAAAAATTTAGGTAGAGCAGGTCAAGTTTGGTGCAATTACATAGAGGCCAAATAGATAACAGATGATTACAGTTTGGTTGGAATTTGACCAAATTTCATGAATAATCAGTACATGTATTTTTGTATTTTGATTGTATTTCTTCATCTTGAAGGTTAAAGCAATTAAAGTGCTGGCGCTAACCAAGCTAGGTTTTCTCCCACCCCATTTTGTTCCATAAATTTCTGCACCTGGAACAGACGGAAAGCATGGTGCTCACTCATGTCCACATTCATCATCTTTAGCAGATCCTGTACTTCTTTAAAGTTCATTCTTCCATCTTTGTTCTTGTCTGCCTTTTGGAACCAGTCACAGATCCACCTAGGAAAGGATGTTTAGGAAACACAGGGAATACCTAGATGTTTGTGTATGTTGTGTAAGAAGGTGTAGAAGCAGCATTTCATGTCTATGAAGATTATGGAGTCCATGTAGGGTTGGACTGGCCTTTCAGGTTACCAGGAAATATAATGGTGGGTCCCAATCTCGGTGGGCACTTTTTAACCTGTATCCTCTGGATAGCACCCTTGTCCCCTTCAAGGGGAGAGATGGATAAATGACCTTTTAAGGGTGAGGGAATAGAACAGGGCAACACAACTGTAACAAGCAGAAAAAGTAGTATTTAATGTTTCCATTTAAGTGTTGGATGAACATGGAGGTTATTTCTCTGGTGGGCGCCCCAGTCCAACACCATGTTCATTCGCTGGTCATCTATGTAACAACTGTTATTTTTCCCATGACAAACAGTGGGAAAGGTTGTTTGTTAGACAGACAGGAGCAAAATCAAGTAGATCTGAGAGAAGAAACAAGAGGATTATTCTAGTGTTATACTCAGATTTATGTTGGTTGTTATTTAAAGAAGAGCACCAATAAAGAGACTTATGAAGGACTAACAAATGATAAGATTTGGGTCTGTTTGGATTGCTTAAGGTCAACTATCCCTCATTCATAGATTATAGTGTTGGAAAATGTCTTAAATTTAGCTTTTAGTCCAATATCTACAAAACTGAACTTCTAATGGAGCACTGGGGATAGATTTATACTGTTAAGAGCTATTAGTTGCTGACCTGTTCTAATGTTTTTCAATCTTCACCAAATACAAGATGTTCTCGCCACAAATCACTGAAGCAGAAATCCATCAGGTTATGGCTTCTCTTCTCTCTTTAAAAATCAGGGTAATGTGGAACATCATGTGCCTTAATTGATCTATATGGCTTTTCTTCTTTTTTTCAAAAAATATGTGAATCAATTAGAAACCACAAATGCAGCTCTGGGCTGCCTTTTCTGTTTGTAATATTGCCCCTCTGTTATCAGAGATAAACCATAGGTGGTGGTCTAATGGACAGAGACATACAAGGGCATTTTGGCTTGTTTTTGCCCATTTCCCTATTACCTGGTTACATGCCAATTCCTACATTTGCAAAGTTATGGTACCCATATTAGGTAATTCATGTTAGATTTCCACAAGTAATGTGGGTTGATTTTTACTCAAGGGTTAAAAGGATACTGATCCATCAAGTCCTTCCGGTCCATATTTGTCACTGTCTCTATCAGTTTCTCCAGGCCTTGAATCCAGCATTGAGCCTCCTCTGGGGTATTTGCCACCAAGTCGAGGTTCGCTCGACGACCATGGAACACAATGGTAAAGCAAAGCTCAGGCTTGAACTCCTCTGCGATACTCTGCAGAACTTCTGACTGATGTCCTTCCCTCACCGTCTCAATGTCACTGATGGAAACTAACAGAGTAAGAAGGGATTAATGAGATAATGTAAGAAAAGTGGCAACAACAGAAAGAGGAGAGAGAGAAACAACAGAATAAACAGGCAGAAATAGAAAATGCACAAATGTAGAAACTGTGTAAACTTCAGAAATTCTGTCACTGAATTAATTTTCCTTGAGGTTAAAATCAGCCCAGAGATGATGATAGATAGATAGATAGATATATAGATAGATAGATAGATAGATAGATAGATAGATAGATGATAGGTCTGTAGATAGGTCCATATAGGATAAGCTCTATTAATATCAATAGGGAGGGGGTTATGGCTGCTAAACTAACTGATATGTACAGAAATCTATTAATAGACACTGGGTAGGGGAGAAGCATATCTGGCTGTTTTGCCATAGGAAACCACAGGCCTCAGGAATAAGTCAATAAGACAAATACATGAGTGCAATATTCTCCTGTCCCCTTATCCATTAACTCCTGTGGGGTCATAACAAGTGTCTTCAGACTCTCCCCTAGTTAATGACTTCATCTTTTTGCTGCAGATAGTACATTACAGGAACTGGGGAGGCTCGTGGTCAACAACCCTATCATTCTGCCTTTAACTTGAATTCACTGATGTGAGTTACCAAACTGGTTGTGTAAAATGGGCAGCTGTTAGGCATCTCATTTATTTGCACTGCTAGTGACTGCCACAAGAGAATGGATTTCTGGGAAGCTTATGATTACTATAACCCCAAGTGGCATTCCTTACCAGTTGTCTGGTCATGTACATTTGCCAAGTACAATAACAGGGCTTGCATACGCCTCAGTTAAACAGGAAGCATACATAAATATCTACATGCCCTAAAAAGTGATACTAGTGATATAGAATATAATTAAAATTTCCAACTTCCTGGGTCTTTAGAACCCAATGAAACCCTTCCTTATTTGTAAACCTAGTAAACATGCCACAGTTGGGTGAAGACATGGCTTGATTTTATTATCTCTATTTAACATACTTTCCCAATTACAGTAAATGTTATGGGAAGTAGAAAGGGTAAAAACAAACCCCCATGTGTATTAAAAGGCACTAAGTTTGCCCAGGAGCAGTAACCCATAGCAACCAATAAGATGTTTGCTTTTAAAAAGGTGACCAGTAAATTCTACCTGTTGATTGGTTGCTATGGGTTACTGCTCCTGGGCCAACTTAGTGCCTTTTATTACATTACCCCCAAAATGAGCAATATACAAAAACAAAATAAAGTGCACTGGCTTTACCTTATTTTAACATTATATAGATTTTAGGTTACTCAGAAAGAAAATGTTATTATATTATGAGTAAAGCCCTAGGCACTGACTGTGAAGACTCCACACCATACTTATTCTGCTACACTTCTCTCCCCTTCCCCCAACATGCTACTCACATGTGGATTTTGTGTTCCCAGTTTTTTTTGAGTTGTACCAGATAGTCATGCAGTCCTCCTGCAGTTTGAAATATCTCTGTTTCTTCCAGCTTCGGGATTTTACTTTTCTCATAGGGGACCCAGCCTGCATGAGCTGCAGGTTCTCATCCAGCTGTAGGCCTGGCAGGAAACAGAGTTATATCATTCAGTAGGAGAAAACCAAGTGAAGTAATAATGATATAGTGTTTTTGCTTTTCTATATATAGTATATAAAGAATTTATTGATGTACACAAATGCAACGTGGTTCTGTCTCTCATACATATGTATACAAGCAAGATAAGGAGGCTTTTGCTTCAATAAGACAGGGAAGAAAACCAAACTTATAAACAAATAAACTTTGAATTTACTTTCCTATTGTGTATGAAATTGGCCACAGTGCCCTCTTGTGCATTAACGTGGCTAAGGTACTTACGGGCAGAGCATGGAGATGTCATGGTGCTGTTTGATGCCCTCACTTGTGATGGCACCTGCAGAAGAAGAATTGGAAAGTCATTGTTGGACAAATTGCCGCCTAATACAGCACATGAAGAGTCTTGTTCCCTGGCTGCAGTTGTCAGTGTTGCTCATTAACCTAAACTCCTATGAATAATAGATAAGTAACAACTAAATATTATCCTGCTCTCGGCAGCAGTAAGCGAATGTAGTTGGCTGCCTGTCATACTATTTGTTTTTTTCACAAAATGACTTGGAACAATCATAAATATACACTTGAATTTGACAGTATCAGTAGTCCAAAATACATGCAGCTGTCTAGAGAGCAAGGATTCCCAAAATGTGTGGCTGGTCCCATAGAGAGGCACAAAGCAGTAGTGGTGGTGGAGGCAACGTAAAGGTAATTTAAAGGGATACTGTCATCGGAAAACATGTTTTTTTCAAAACGCTTCAGTTAATAGTGCTACTCCAGCAGAATTTTGCACTGAAATCCATTTCTCAAAAGAGCAAACAGATTTTCTTATATTCAATTTTGAAATCTGACATGAGGCTAGACATTTTGTCAATTTCCCAGCTGCCCCCAGTCATGTGACTTGTGCCTGCACTTTAGGAGAGAAATGCTTTCTGGCAGGCTGCTGTTTTTCCTTCTCAATGTAACTAAATATGTCTCAGTGGGACATGGGTTTTTACTATTGAGTATTGTTCTTAGATCTACCAGGCAGCTGTTATCTTGTGTTAGGGAACTGCTATCTGGTTACCTTCCCATTGTTCTTTTGTTTGGCTGCTGGGGGGAAAAAGAGAGGGGTGATATCACTCCAACTTGCAGTACAGCAGTAAAGAGTGATTGAAGTTTATCAGAGCACAAGTCACATGACAATATGTCTAGCCCCATGTCAGATTTCAAAATTGAATATAAAAAAATCTGTTTGCTCTTTTGAGAAATGTATTTCAGTGCAGAATTCTGCTGGAGCAGCACTATTAACTGATTCATTTTGAAAAAATTTTTTTTTCCCATGACAGTATCCCTTTAAGTTTCATAGTCTAGGTCCATGATCCCCAACATGTTGCTCACCAACCCCTTGGATGTTGCAGCCAGTGGTCTCAAAGCAGGTGCTTATTTTCTTTAGTTTCTGGCTTGGAGGCAAGTTTTGGGTGCATAAAAACCAGCCTCCTGTCGGCTGCCACATAAAGGGCTACCAAATAGCCAGTCACAGCCCTTATGTGGCATCCCCAGGAACTTTTCTTATGCTTGTGTGAGTATAACAGAGTGAGGTGGGTTTAACAGAGTCGGTACCATAGGCAGAGGTGGGTGTTGGAGTCAGTACCATAGGCCGAGGTGAGTGTGAAAGAGTCAGTACTTTAGGTAAAGGTAGGTGTAGAAGAGTGAGTATCATAGGCAGAGGTGGGTGTGGGAGAGTGAGCACCATAGACAGAGGTGGGTGTAGAAGAGTGAGTACCATATGCAGAGGTGGGTGTAGGAGAGTGAGTACCAGAGACAGAGGTGGGTGTAGGAGAGTGAGTACCATAGACAGAGTTGGGTGTAGGAGTGTGAGTACCATATGCTGAGGTGGGTGTAGTAGAGTGTGTACCATATGCAGAGTTGGGTGTAGGAGCGTGAGTACCATAGACAGAGGTGGGTGTAAGAGAGTGAGTACCATATGCAGAGGTGGGTGTAGGAGAGTGAGTACCAAGGACAGAGGTGGGTGTAGGAGAGTGAGTACCATAGACAAAAATGGGTGTAAGAGAGTGAGTACCATATGCAGAGGTGGGTGTAGGAGAGTGAGTACCATGGACAGAGGTGGGTGTAGGAGAGTGAGTACCATATGCAGAGTTGGGTGTAGGAGAGTGAGTACCATATGCAGAGTTGGGTGTAGGAGAGTGAGTACCATATGTAGAGGTGGGTGTGGGAGAGTGAGTACCATAGGCAGAGGTCGGTGTGAAAGAGTCAGTACCATAGACAGAGGTGGGTGTAAGAGAGTGAGTACCATATGAAGAGTTAGGTGTAGGAGAGTGAGTACCTTAGGCAGAGGTGGGTGTGGCAGAGTGAGTACTATAGGCAGAGGTGGGTGTGGGAGAGTGAGTACTATATGCTGAGGTGGGTGTAGGAGCATGAGTACCATATGCTGAGGTGGGTGTAGGAGAGTGAGTACCATATGCTGAGGTGGGTGTAGGAGAGTGAGTACCTTAGGCAGAGGTGGGTGTGGGAGAGTGAGTACTATAGGCAGAGGTGGGTGTGGGAGAGTGAGTACCATAGGCAGAGGTGGGTGTGGGAGAGTGAGTACCATAGGCAGAGGTCGGTGTGAAAGAGTCAGTACCATAGACAGAGGTGGGTGTAAGAGAGTGAGTACCATATGAAGAGTTAGGTGTAGGAGAGTGAGTACCTTAGGCAGAGGTGGGTGTGGGAGAGTGAGTACTATAGGCAGAGGTGGGTGTGGGAGAGTGAGTACTATATGCTGAGGTGGGTGTAGGAGCATGAGTACCATATGCTGAGGTGGGTGTAGGAGAGTGAGTACCATATGCTGAGGTGGGTGTAGGAGAGTGAGTACCTTAGGCAGAGGTGGGTGTGGGAGAGTGAGTACTATAGGCAGAGGTGGGTGTGGAAGAGTGAGTACTATAAGCAGAGGTGGGTGTGGGAGAGTGAGTACCATAGGCAGAGGTGAGTGTGAAAGAGTCAGTACCTTAGGAAGAGGTGGGTGTGGGAGAGTGAATACCATATGCAGAGTTGGGTGTAGGAACGAGAGTAAGAGTAGTACCTTAGCAGATATGCAAACAGTGGATGTTCATCCTGCAGCCCCCAGATGTTGTTGAGCTATAATTGTCAGTATAGTAAGCAGCTTGTTTATGTAGGTTTTAAATCTACAAACAAGTAGAGACCAATGAGTTGTGCATTTTTGCTTTATATGTCAACACAGACTATTTGCCTCCTGCCCAACCACCACCAACTACAATCCTGTTGTGCTTCTTTTCCCCAGTCCTCTCTTTCTTACCAGATGTTTAGGTCTAAACCACATTTTGAAATTAGTTGTCATGGCTGTCTTCTCACTAAACATGCCCCACCCCCTTCCATATAATCATTCTGTTTGAAAATGTCACATGGTATAACAGTAACGACAAAGCACACCAAGCAGATCATTTCATATCCCTCACTGGCCAGCTTAGTATAGCGAAATGAAATGAATAAATACAAAGAATCTAGACAGATTCTATCTGGGGGTATGTAAGTCTAGTAAATGACTTACATGCCCATAATTCTGTTTGAATGTGTCACATTGTATAACTAAACTGGGTAGTGGGAATGATAGAGGAAAGATAAAGAGACATAAGAGAAGAGGACCAGGGCAATATCTATGTTGGCATGCTTTTATAGTGTCTCTCTATACAGGCTATGACTAAAGACAAGGGGGCTGTTCCTTCTGAATTGTGCTTGACACAAGGGAATGCCTAGTCTTGCAAATATTTTTGGTATACATCTTTACAGATCTAGAGCATTATATTGCCTGCCTTCTTGACAA